>NW_026915783.1:60000-127318 GCF_034315485.1 Pezoporus occidentalis
CTTGTGTACCTACCCCTCTGTAACACCAGAAACTGGGGTTCAGCCCCTACCCTGCACCCCTTGGCACCTCCAGCATCTTCCCTTTCTTTATTTGAGGAGGTTTGGCCAAATCACAGCGAGGAAAGCTCCATATTGCTGCTGCAATGACACAGGGGTGATGGCCATCCCTCCCCTCTAACGCTGTCTGAAGGTAAAGCTTGACTCAGGCTTGATCTTCAGCTTCCTCAGTCAGGGGAATATGCAGATGTTGGGTTTGTGCTTAACATAAACAGATGTGGGGGGAACAAACCGCCCCAGTATATATAAATGCCTTCACCCATATGTATCTATATACACACACATACATGCTTTCTCTTAAAGTCTTTCTTTACACTTAAATTCCAAGCAGGACAACCCTTCAACCCACACTTCTGATGTTCTCCAGCCTGTCAGCAGCTGGGAATAAGGAACAGGAGAAGACCAGTGCAGGTAGCACCTTCACGTTTTATTGCCAGCGCATGGGCTAGGAACAGACTGGGAGGCTCCTGTTGGTTGTAGGTTACTGGAAAAGGTTAAGAAACACAGAGAGGGCCCCAGAGAGGACACAGGAGCACCAGCGTCAGAAACGTGGCTCTTACTCATGTCCAGTGGGCAAACACACCTGAGCAACACGAACCTGTGCTGCTCCACAGGAAACCAAGCACCTCTCAGCCTTCCCCACAGCAGCAGCAATGCCTCCCTCCTGCCCTGCACAGGGAAATGAAGCACTGGAAGCTGATGGAGAGGGCAACAAAAAGCTCGCAGCATCTCTTCAACCCCATCTTGACTCTAAGACAGGTCAGATCTCGGTGGCCTTGGGTTTTAGACCGCCTGGGAGGGCTCAGACCTTCATATCAGCATCACAAAAATAGCCTTGGGAGCACATTATTATCCCAGATTTTAGGAGCAGCAGCTGGAATAAGTAACCAGGTACTCCCCTTCACTGGGGACCGACCTTCCCAGCAGGAGGAAGGAGGGAAGAAGCCAGAAACTCCAGTTGGAACACTCATAACCTCTCTCAGAGCCCAGCAAGAGGGGCTGCGATGGTTTCCCCTCCCTGCCTGGTTTCCCATCTCTCAGCTGAACTGGGCTGCTCGGCTCATTCCAGAGTCCCTTGTGCTCATCCAGTGAAGATCACGGAGCCGGGTCCTCGGGGAAGCCTCACGGGCACAGTTTGATGTAGGTGATGGTGGAGCAGACGGAGAAGAGCGGGAACACCTTCTCCTGGAAGGCCACGTTGAAGGTGAAGATGTGCTGCATGTTCTCGGCGTTGTAGAAGGAAACCTCTTCCCCTTCATAATCCAGGTAGACCCTGACCTTAGTGAGCTTCTGGCTGAGGCACAGCGGCGTGCGCTGGGGCGAGGTGACGGCCCAGTAGCGGCCTCCGTTCTGCTGCACTGCCCAGATCCCTTCTTCGGGGGAGAACTGCGTCAGCCCCTTCCTCCTGACGGACTCCTTGGCCACCCCGAAAGCCCACCCGTCCGAGGCGCCCACCTCCACCTCCCAGTAGTGTCTTCCCGACTGGAAGCCCGTGGTGGCCAGCACGCGCGAGTTCGTGTCGAACCTCTTGGGGTTGTCGGGCAGCTCCTGCTTCCTGCAGCCCATCCGCACGCTCTTGAGGTCGGCGGAGAGGATGAGGAGGTGGTTTGCGGAGTCGGGATCCAGGGTCAGGTCCTCTGTTGGTGACAGCAGGGACAGGGGTAACTCAGTGAGAATGGGGACAGGGAAAAGCCTGAGCTGGGGGGGTGAAGCACTTCCCAACCTCAAGCACCACATCCCAACCTCAACAACTGCTCCTCTTCAGCTCCCCGGGCAGCCTGTGGGGAAGGAAAGCCAAGTTTCAACGTTGGCTTGGCTCGGAGGTGCTTGAGAGGCCTCCTCTCGCCATTGACTCTGCAGGAAGCCTGAGGCTTCCAGGTACTATAAGAGGACTCGTTTTAGGTGCTAACAAACGTGCTCCTTCTCCCTAGAGGTGGGTGAGGAAGGTCCCACTTAAAGGGATGGGATGAGCATCCGCCTCACCCTTTTCACATCCTCACCATCAGGTAAAGGTGAAGGGCAACACAGCAAAGCAAATTGTGGTAAATGAGGACCAAGAGCTGGTTCAGGACGCCCTAAAGGGAGACCCACAACTGCCTTTGCACATCACGGGGAGAGAAGAAATGAACCCAAAAGAGGAAACCTCTTGTCCTCTGGTTTTATCCTTCTTTCCTCACCCCTCTCTTTGGCTTTGCTAAACACAGCCCCAGTTTAGCATCTTTGCTCCGGGGCGCTGTGGTTGAAAGTTTTTCCCTTTACCTTTTTCACCTCGTCCCAGCTCATCTCGCAGGTTGTCTGCAAGGAAAAGACAAAACAAGGCAATGGTGACACCAAGAGAGCACAACCCCCCCCCGTTCAGGCACCTTTACACACATCAAAGCACTAGCAGGGGAGGTGGCAGGCAGTGAGAGCTGAGGATGGGGCAACACCAGCTCCCGCAATGGGGAAATTCCTGCTAAATAAAGGTCAGTTTGTGTAAGCTTTAAATAACGGAAGCTTCCGGACATGAGGAGAAGGCAGGGTTTGGTTAAACCTCATTTACCCTGCCCTGATTCCTCCCCGAATCCCCCAGCAACATCTTGTGGCCTTGCAGCGCTACTGCAAGGGGTTGCCTTGGGAATCCCGGCCTCCAGCCATCCAAGGTGTGAAAACTGGAGGCTATTGCGCTGAAAATGATGGGTCGGGATCGGTTTTCCCTCTTTAACAAACTCTTGGGCTGTCAGCACATCTCCTGCTCATGCACATCCCCAGAAGCCCTTTCCAACAGGATCTATCCTCCTATTCCAGTGCTGTGGTCAGGGACCTTGAGGCATCCCCAGCATCCCCAGCGCTCCTCATCCCTTATCCCAACGGCTGGAAAAGGTCTGTTTCAAACACCCGGGCTCCTCTCCATGTACCTCTGAACTTCTTCAGGACCTTCTCAAGGACGACGGTCTTGAGGGAGAAGTTGCAGATGTGCATCTTCATGTCCGTGCACACGGGCACAGGCTTCTGGCACTTCACGTTGTCACTCCTGCAAAGGGAGAAGGGAAAGCAATAAGGAAATCATTCCTATTCCCCTGTTTCATTCCCATCTGTAGCTGACAGTGCCTTCCTCTGGCATCTGCACTGCAAGCACTGACCTCCAAACAGTGTTGGGAGGGGGGAAAACATGAAAGGGGGGCAAGAGAGCTCCATACCTGCTTATGATGCTCATTACATCCTAGAAAGGAAGAAGAGAGACCGGGTGAAATCCTTGTGCAATATGTGCTACATCTCCCCATTAAACCCAGCTGAGACATTCATCCTTTATGGCTGCAACAATAAGCATGGATCCGTGCCTCAGATCTTTGCTTCCAGCTTTGGAAGGCCATGGTCCCTCCAAATCTCACTTCTGGGGGGGACCAAGCCTTCCAAATAGTGCTATATACAAACAGTGCAGCTTTGTGCCCATAGTATCATGATGTGGCTTAGTTTGGGAGGTGCAAAACCCATAAACCACAGTGAGAACATTGGACGTGACTCAAAGCAGAGCCCAGGGAGTGGAAAAGGGCCCTGGAGCTGAATGAGGTTTTCCAGCATGGGCTTTAAAAGCCGAAGCTCCTGCATTGCTCCAGGTCAGGGCTGTGAGCAACGGCAGCAGCCGAGCAAAGACCACGTGGAACCAGCTTTCACCCATGGCCAAGCCCTGAAACCATCTGCAAATGTTGACAGAGCTGCCTCGGAGGGAGTTTAACCCCATAGGGATCAATGCGGGCACCAGAACAATCAACACATGGCCACTTAAAAGATCCCTATTGGCCTTTTGCCATGGGGCTGGGGACAGGACTACTTGGTTCTGGGATGGGCAGCTCAGGTTTGCTTTCCAAGCCCCACTTCAGCTGCAAAGGGGAGTTTGGGTAACAAGGAGGGGCTGGATGGGCTCCAGCTTCTTTCTTTGCAGTGCAATCAATACCTGGAGCCCATCTGCTCCCTCCCTCATACTTTCCAGCTTGGTTAATGGCTCATCTGGACTTGAAACCCAGCTCTGCTTTCAGGGTCTGGCCAAGCCCCTGCAGCCAGGACTGTAAAACCTGGCGAGGAGCCTTGTCCTGCTGAGCCCAGCTCCATGTGCTCCATATTCCAGCTCCATTCCAAGCCTGGAGGAGCGGACATTGATGAGTTTGCAAGGCCTGTGGCCAGCTCACAAAGGAGGTGCTTGCTTTAAGAAACTATTTGTGGGGGCCTAATTCAGCTTTCAACACCTCGAAATGGGAATTTATAGGTGCTCGAAAGGTCCAACGTCATGGAAGAAAATTGGGTTAGAAGCTATTGGATACGAAGAGCACATCCAGGATGCCCCTGAGCCAGAGCTGCTGTGTGTTCTTCATGGTGCATCCCAGACATTGCTCATTGAAGATGGGGGGAATAAGCACATTTATCCCCAAAATACCTCTAACAGGACCCAGAACCACGTTAACAGGGATGGAGAAAGGCCTTTCCTCAGCCCTGGAGGCTCATATCAGAGCCAGACCCTCACCTTGAGGAACTCGAGCGTGGGCTGCTGGATCTTCTCCTCCAGCTCCGTGATGAGCTTGTTGAGGAGCGTGATCTCCTTGGAGAGGTCGGTGATGTTCTCGTTCTGCCTCTTGGCGATGTTCTTCTCCATCTTCTCCAGCTGCCCCAGCAGGAGATGCTCCTGGTCGTGCAGGAACTGCCGCAGGCGCTCGAACTCCGAGAGCAGCTTCTGCCGCTCGCTCGCGATGGTTTCCTGGTCAGCAAACACAGCGAGATGAAGGGGGTCAGGCTGGTGCAGTGATTTGGGTGGGGATGGGGCACCCACCGGCGTCATTGCATGGGGGGCTGCGTGATGGATGGGGATGGAGAGCAAAGGCCACAAACAGCCATCGCAGCTGCATCCCCACAGCCTTCTCTGCAGGGAAGAGGCACCAGGCCATGTCTGGGGCAGCAGATCTTAGGTGGGTTTTCTCTCCTACACTAGGCACAGGCTTCCTTTACCTGCCTTTATCTCTCTTTATCTGCCTTTATCTTGGTGGGGAGTTAATCAGCACTTAAAGCACAGGTGAGGATCAGAGACCAAGAGGTTTCCTTAGCCCCTGTCATCACCTGCTGGTCCCACCACCCAAACTGGGAGAAGGGGCTGTGTAGAGGAACCCACTTGGAATCATTCCCTGGAGGCATCTCTATTCTCATGTAAACCCCAGCTCCTGCCTCCCTGTGACCTGTTCCTTATCTCTGCCCCCACCCAGCTCCTCCTTGTGCTGTCATCACAGAGAGACCTACAACCTCCTCCGAGACCAAGCCCCAGGCCCTCAGAACCAGACCCTCACACCCTGCCCTTTGTGCCACGTGTGGCACTACAGCTCATGGCAGGAGGATGTTGCTTCAAACCCTTCCAAATGGAATAACCACCCAGCCTCGACCTTCCTCCCCACCGCCGGCTATGGGCACCCACCAGGAGCTCCTGGGTTTTCTTGTCATCGTTCACTTTGAACTCCAGCAGCTCCTGCCTCTCCTTTTTCAGGAAATCCAAGCGGCCCTGGATTTTCTCCTGGGAACAGAGAAAGAAGAGGCTGTTTCTGGGGTTCCTTCCTTTCCTTCGCTGCGTTATCCACCCTGCTGTGCTCTTTACAGCTGTGCAAGGACAAGAGGGATTGCAAGGGAAACACAGGGTGCAGGCCCTGGCTCGGCTCAGCTCAGACACCCACATTTGAACCCCAAGCACCGGCACAAGCTCCCACACATGCAGCAGACACAGAAAGGAGACCGAGGATGCCAGCGCAGGATACAGGCGCTGCTCTCATCGCCTGCTGCCTCCCCCGCCTTCGCTCCTGGCACAAGCAAACCTCAGCCCCGTTTTAACCGACTCGGATTCATCTTTGGATGCTCGCCCAGCCCCAGAATAGACGTGAGTGTTTGCTGCGTCAGGTGCTGCCCTGCTGATAAGGTGGGTGCCCGCAGGTTGTGTTTGAGGCTTGGCCCGAGCCCAGTGCTGCTGAGCAGGAGCTTGCATGGAGGAAACCCTCTCACAGCCTCCTGGTTGCCCTGTGTTTGATCCCAAGCTGCAGGGATTGCGTGAGCGCACGGCAGGAGGGAGGTTTTCCAGGGCTTTGGAAAGCCAGACTGCATCGAGCGGCTCTGAACCCCGGGAAGATTGAGCATCGTGTACACAAGAGCACGGAGCCGGCTGCGTGGAGAGGCAGCGGGGACAGACACGCACCTTGTACTCCTCGGATGCCTCGTCGACGGGCACGACGGCGTGCGGGCGATGCTCACGGGACCGGTCGCACACCACGCAGATGGTTCTCCGGTCGTCCTTGCAGTAGAGCTTCAGCGCTTCCCGGTGCTTCCCGCAGAGCCCGTCCTCCTCCGCGCCCTTGGCCCCGCGCAGCGTGAACTGGCTGATGATCTCGGACATGTTCGCCAGCTGCCGGTTGGGGCGGAAGCTCTTGTGCTGGAAAACCTCCCTGCACTGCGGGCAGGGGAAGTCCATCTCCAGCTCCCTCCAGCTCTTGATGATGCAGGCCCGGCAGAAGTTGTGCCCGCACTCGATGGACACGGGGTCCTTGAAGAACTCCAGGCACACGGAGCAAGTGGCTTCATCCTGGAGGTTGCCGGGCAGGAACACCGCGGCCATGGCCTCCTTCCTGCAGGCAAGGACTGGTTGCGGCAGGGCTGCACCAGGAACATGAATGCCTGGCATCCAGCCCCCTGTGGGCGTTCCTCTTCCAGGAACGAGCCTCCGAGGTCACTTCTGCTGTATCTGGTTTCTTTAAACCGGTGCTAAAGACCCCACCATTGGGGACAGCACGGCGATGGAGGGGATAACAAGCAGGAACGCATCCTGCCCTCTGCTCCCTCGCAAATCCCAGGCTCCCCCTGTCCTTTCTGGCCGGTTTGGGTGTCATTTGGGATACAGCCACCAGGTCTGGCTCCTGCTGCTTTTTTGGCTGACCTGGTGCTAAATGCAAGCTCGGAGCCCTGTTTAGCAGTTGCTCCAGGCTTTGGTCCAGGTGACCATCTGAGCTCCCATTAGAGACCCACTTTGCCCTCAATGCTTCAGCCGGGGACTTGGATGCCTTGGTTGAGCCCCAGGGCTCAACAGGGGCCATAAAAAGCAACAGGAGAAAGGGAATACACAAGGATGCAAAGTCCATATATCAAGATGGAGCTGGGGGGGGGGGGAAGGGGTCTTCCCAAATCGCATTTCTCTGCAGCCCACCATTTCCACCATTGTGGAAAAACCCACCTCTCTTCTCATATACATCAATATATGTTTATACACACACACACCACTCCTTATAGAAGGGGAATTGCTTTCTCTCTCACCTTCCATTTTTCCTCACCTGTAAGCAAACACAAACTACGCATTTTCCCCAGGTCATCCATGCATTTTTCACCATGGAAACAACTGGGTGCAAAAGGACGAGGTGGTGGCCTATGAGCTGGAGAGAAACCCACACCCTACCCAGGGATGCTGAAACAGCAGGGAAAGAGAATGAGGCACCTCCACAGGAGGAATGGGCAATGGGAAAAGCAGAAGAACAAAGTGGGGATAGGATAAAGAGGACAGACAGCCCCGGGACACCCGGACAAGTGCATCCCATAGCCCCCCCATTGCTGACCCCACATACCTGGGAGCAGAGGCATAGGACAGGGGCATCCTCCCAAACCGTCCCACCTTCTGTGTGGAGAAGGTGCTGGTGGGGGGCCCGAGCCGGGAGGTTGAGGGCTCCCAGCGGGATGCAGCCCACGGAGCCCGGGATGCTTCCGACATCTCGGTGCTGCTGCAGCTCCTGCTCCTCCCCAGCCCGCGGTGGCTGCACTTGTCCCCTGTGTCACATCCCCCCCTCCCCGTTCCCATCTCACTTACCAGGCCTCGCCCTCCCCCATTGCATCTATCCTGGGCACCCTCCGGCCTCCTTCCCTCCTCCTCCTCCTCCCATGGGCTCTTCTCCCCTCTCCTGTGCCAGGCGCTTTTCCTTGCCCGGAGCATGGATAACGTTTCCAGCACCTCCCTCCACCTGTCCCCAAGCCCAGACCCTCTCCAATGCCCCGTCTCCCATTCCACGGGGCTCCAGGACCGAAGCTTTTCCTCCCTTCTCCAAAGCCATCAATGAATGGTTTGTATCCCAGCTCATATTCGGGGCAAAGAAGGGCAGAAACATCACCTGCAGGACAAATTGCACTGACCACAGGTGGCTTTGGGTAAGGAGAGGTTGGGACATCCAAAACAGCAGGGAAAGGGGGGAAATACAAGGAAAATACAACCTTAAACGTGTTTCTTTGCACAAGTGAAATAAACACCTATTAAATACACACATCCCTTATTTCTTTTGGCTTCCCTTATGCAAAGTTCCCAGCAATGAAAATCCCAGCCCTGCACTGCAGGAAAACGAATGGGAAGCAAAGTGGGAGGAAGCACCTTGGCTTGCCCTTGGGGGTTGAGCTGCAGGATTATGTTCAGGGGCCACGAGCTGCTTCCAGACCACCAGGAATGCTGAGTCTGGAGAGCTGGGAATAGGAGAAGGGAAGCACACAAGAGCCAGGCCCAGCCGCTGGTTATAACCTGCAGGTTTATTGCTCGAGCTGGAAAAGCCAAGGCCAGATACACAGAGAGGATCCCACCATCCGGATGCGGGGTGGGAATCCTTTGGGATCAGCTGGAGAGCTCATAGCATTGAACTGGCCACACCACGCTGCCCCAGGCTAGTCTGTGGGGTCCTCATCCCACTCCTCATTACAGAGGTCGGTCTCGCAGCAGGAATACCGGGATGTCAGGCGGGATTCCGCATCAGATGCCCGTTCCCGGCCACAGTTCATGGCAGAGGTGCAGCCTTGCTGGTAGTAAAGGGTCACCTTCCCTGGGAGAGGGGCTGTGATTAGAGGGGAGCAGCATCGAGCTAACACAAACCAGGGGTGGGCTTCAAGGCCAGGCTGGACCTTGGGCCAAGCTGCCCCAGTGGAAGGTGGAACTGGGTGAGCTTTAAGATCCCTTCCCACCCGAACCAGTCAATGACAACATCCATCCCGCGAGCCCTTTTAGCTCCCCAAAGACAAGCACAACCCGCCCTGACCAAAGGAAAGGGGTGGCTTTGGGCCCACGTCGTACCCAGGGAGGTTTTGATGATGGCACATTTCTCCCTCCGCTCACAGGTCGTTTCATTCGCGCCCCGGAAGCACCCCACGAAGGGGATCTTGTACTTGCAGACCTTGCATTGAAGAGCCTCAACTGCAGCAGACAGAGAAGAGGGGATGAAATTGGGCTCCATTCTGCAGAGCTGGGGGGCGGCTCAAACACCCCTACAATGAGATGAGGAGACCCCAGAGGAGATGTGGAGCTCACCAGGGAAGGGACCAAGTGTCCCCTTCACTCACAGAATAAGAGCCCAGTGATGCCCCCCTCTACAGAGCAAGAGCCCAATGATGCCCCCCTCCACTTACCAACCCCAATGCACAGAGCAAGGGTCAACCCCACGAAGAGCACCTTCATCTTGGGAAAAGGGATGGATCCTGGTCTCCCAGTACAGCGTTACCTATGGATGAGAATGGCTCGGGTGCTTTGTTAATCCCTGTAATGAGTTTCCTCGGTGATTAGCCTTTAGAAGGGAGGGAAACCAAGCAGGCCCTCAGGGAACAGAGGTTTGTGATGCCCTTTCTGAGGCAAAATTAGTAGAGATACATCCTAAGATGCCTCCACCTCTTGCTTAGACACAGCACCAGTGTCTTGCCCCCAGACCCAGGCAGACTGGGGCAAATGAAAACAAACGCCCAACGTGGGGCTCGAACCCACGACCCTGAGATTAAGAGTCTCATGCTCTACCGACTGAGCTAGCCGGGCTCCCAAAAAGCCCCATTTCCACCGTTTTTCTCCCCAAAAGGGTCCATCTCATGCTGATTCAGCAAAAACCCCAGACATTTATGGGTATAGAAACAGGGGGATTCGAATGAATGGGAGGTTTTGGGGTGTGTTGGGATGGTGCCAGGAGACACAAACCAAATCCCAAAGAGAAGGTCCCTTACCAGGCTCTGCTTCCCCTCCGTGGTCCAAGCTCCCCCCAGCTCCTGTCCCTGCTGCCTTTATCCCTCCTCAGGGCCGAGCCAGGACCTGAACGACCCCAGAGGCACCGGGGGCCATTGTTTGGTGGGAACAATGGAGCTGCCCGCACCTGGGCAAACACGGCTCCTCCATGGACATGGCCTCATCCATCACATGGGCCAGGCCAAGGCTCCTTGACCTCCCCTTGTGCAGAGGAACCGGTGCCCAGCGTCTTGTGGAGGGGTGAAGCTCCGTGGTTATGGCCTTAGCTGATGGACAGGACCCTAAGAAACCTGCCTGCTCGCTTCCAAGTCCTTTGGCTTCACCTGCACCAACCCAACCCAGTGTTACTGCAGCTGCTCTTGTGCTGGCAGCACTGATACCTGCATGTCCTCAAGCATGAAGCTCAGCTCCAGGCAGCCAAAACCAAACAAGAGGAGGAGGTTCCCTGAGGGCTGGGTCCCTGCCAGAGTTCAATGCACATCCTGGTCTGGATAACCTGGGGAGAAGAACGGTGTAATGCTTGCCCAGGCCAAAGCTGAGCTTGTTCTCACTGGAGCACTGTTCACCTTGCTCTTACACGAGGTGTAGAGCAAAAGGCTTTGGTCTAAACCACAAAGGATGACAAAATAGGGTATTACATTAACGTTTTTAGAAGTGTTGTGCCCTAAACCAAAGAATGGGGATTTCCTGGGACTTATCAGGCACTTTGTGAGCAGGTTACACCTTGCTGCTCATCTGGGGCTGGATTTTGCTCCTCTTTATCACCCAGTTCTAGTCTGGAGAGGTTTACAAGGCTCAAAGACTGCATAAAGCAATCATAAATAGCATAATGCCGGGGGCTGAGATGAGAGCAGGTCGGAATCACTCTGCAGTGTTAGAGGTTGAAGGAGAATTTAAAACAAATGACGGAAAGGGCAAAGAAGAAGGCAGTTAAAAGGGCATCTTTCCACCTTTCAAAGCTAAAGGAAGCCCACCTCGACTCCTGTATGCCACTGGGTTTGTCGGGATACAACCCTCATTACCCATGGTGCTGCATCCTTTGTGACACAGCCCTAAAACTTTTGCCAAGAAGGAAAAAAGCAGCCGCCCAACGTGGGGCTCGAACCCACGACCCTGAGATTAAGAGTCTCATGCTCTACCGACTGAGCTAGTCGGGCGCTGGGACAGCAGGTGATGGCGCAGCCTCTGAGCTGCGACCCGGGTGCCCCCAGCGCGGTGGAGGGGGAGGTTGGGACCGGGGCGTCTCCGGAGGGAAAAGGCTGCGGGAAAAGCTCCATCCCGGCAGGGCTGGGTTATTCCTCCAGCTGTGCCAAGTACCATCCGGCCACACTCGGCACCCGGGAGCGCTCTGGGGCTGGACAGCGGGGAAAGGAGTGTTTGTGCGTGGGGATGCGGGTTATGCGCATTGCACAGCGAATTAAAACCGAACTTACAGAAAGGAACACCCAAAAAACACCTTTCCCTGACCGGGAATCGAACCCGGGCCGCGGCGGTGAGAGCGCCGAATCCTAACCACTAGACCACCAGGGAGCTGCAGCGCTTCCTTTTAACCCCCGGTGTAATGCGAGGTGGGGAGGGGGAGTTCAGCTCAGTGCATTCAACTGGGTGGAAAACACCCCAGAAGACCCCAATTCCTCCGCTTCTTGGGTGGGATTGAAGGGTGTAAAGGAGCAGAGTACAGGCACCTCTGCATAAAACACATGCAGAGCTGTGGATGGTGATGCTGCTACAAGGGGATCAGTCTGACCCTTGGGGTTCATGAGAATTTTCTGGGTTTTCCTGGTTTTTAGGCACCTTTCACATGTTTAAGCACAGTTCAGGAAATCCACAGGCTCTTTCTCCAACCAGTGCTCACGGATCTCTGAAGCTTATAGAAGAATGGAAACATGAAGAGCAATGAGCTCTGACAGCAGCTACACAGTTCCTACACCAGCGGGTTATGCTCAGAGGGTTAACTGAGTGTGGAGCCTGAGATTTTGGCTGCTATTCTAGGTCACGTCCCAAGAACAAATAACTCCATGCAGGAGCAGGAATGCATGACTGCAGAGACTCCCCCTCCACGCAGGCTTATTGATTGCAGCTCATTCGTGGGATGGATGAATGCAGAACGTGTTGGGGGGAAGGGAGCAAACTTATTGCTTGGTTTGGAGCAAAGCAGGATGAGCTCTTTGGGTAAAACATGCAGGACTGGAGCTGAACAATGAAGCTAAGAAACACCTAAGGGAAAGCAATAGCAGAGTCCCAGAAACAAAACCAATGTCATGCAGGGACAGGAACAAGTTGCTCATCATCATACAGCAAAAGAACCTTTCCTTGCTTGGCAGATAACCCCCATCACCGGATAATTCCCACCCCAGGAAAGGGCCGGCAGGGTTGAAGGCAAGCCAGGAATGCAGCCCATGGGGTGGATCAGTCATGGTCATACGTAGATGTTCCTGAAAAACAGCCTAAAAAAGATAAATGCTCCAGGGCTGAGCTTAAATAGAGCCGCTGAGGCATGGGTGGCGGGGTGGGGTCCGAGGTGGGACAATTAATGCTCATTAGTGCCCTCAATTGGTCTTTCCACATGAGATAAAGGGGCAGTGGGAGCAGGGGTATCCTTTTGTGTGAGCTCGGGCAGCGACATCATGGGCTCTTCTATAGGGATCTACGGGGATCTTCTATAGAGGTCTTCTTTATCCCTAGCTAGGCTGGTGGTGGGAAAAGATGAGATATGCTGAGGCAGCAGGGGTAAATGCAAATTATTCCTCCCTATCCACATGGAAAACAAACAGTGAAAGATTATGGGTGTAAAAGAAGAGATGGAGCAGCCATCACATCCCATCCACTGGTCTCCGGCTCAAACCCTCCCCCCAAATAGCCATTAAATTATATCTGCAGGAGTACATCACCGTCTGTATAAGCAAGTTGCGGAGAGAGGTAGAAAAGAGGGTAGAAAAAAACCTAAGATTAGTGTTTCTGCCTGGTTTCGAACCAGGGACCTTTCGCGTGTTAGGCGAACGTGATAACCACTACACTACAGAAACCTGGGGACAGTCGGCCGGGGGCTCGTCTTCGTGGGAATTCAGGGCAAAAGTTGTTTCATGGAATTTTCCCCTTTCCCAGGGATGTTTCCCACATCCTTTTGCCCCTTTTTTCCTTCTTCTGCTTTCCTCCCCCTCCTTGTCTTCCAAGACCACCAACCACAAGAACCTATCCTTCTCCCTTTGCCAACACCGACCTGGGCCACCCTTCGTGATGTCTTGAGGGTGGTCAAAGCAATGGACATAACCAAGGGAGACCAAACTATGCTACTTTCGATAGCCAGAGAGAATTTCCGCATTAAAACTGCTTTTTAAGGAAGCAAGCACACCATGAACATGCCCCAAAAGCAGTAGGAATCTCCAGCTATTGCTTTGCAAGGGGCAGAGACAAGGTCCCTCCTCCAGCTGGCCAAACCAGAGCTAAATAACACTCCGTTGTCACTGTCCCTACACTGAATGACCCAAATGCTGTGAGATAGGGAAAAGAAACCCATAAAAATGATGTTTCTGCCCGGTTTCGAACCGGGGACCTTTCGCGTGTGAGGCGAACGTGATAACCACTACACTACAGAAACGAGGTGTGAGGTGGCGGCGGTGACCCACTGGTGACAGGATGACCCAGGTCTCTCTTTCCACGTTCTCCCACTCCTTTTCTAAGGAAATTCCCCTCAAATTTGCTGTTAGCGTTAGAAAATGAGTATTTTTTGCGGACATGCACACTGAGAAGGACGAGCTTTTGTTCGGGATGAGCCAGAAAAGTCCTGCGGGACCCCGAGGAGGAAAAATAGCGTGTTTCAAACAAAATATGCTATTATAGAGCAACTTTCCCTGACCGGGAATCGAACCCGGGCCACGGCGGTGAAAGCGCCGGATCCTAGCCACTAGACCACCAGGGAGCGCTGGAAATGCATCTTCCCAACGGTTTTAATTAAATTTCATAGGTTTTAATTTTTTTTGTTATATCTAATGAATTTTTGCTAAGTTTGATTAATTCCGAGGACAGAAAAAAGCGGCTCCTGTTGGGCTGTTGGGAGGCGGCAGCGTTGGGGCGGCGGAATGGGATTTGGGGGCTGTTGAATGTGCACAGATAACTGATAGGATTGATAAAGTACGCATTAAAAGCCAGTTCCCTGGTGGTCTAGTGGCTAGGATTCGGCGCTTTCACCGCCGCGGCCCGGGTTCGATTCCCGGTCAGGGAAAAAGGGCTTTAATTTTTCTATAATTCAGTTGAATTTAGAAAATCCCTCCTGCGTCTGATGGATTTCTGTTTTTTTTTTTCTTTTTGTTTTTTTTTTTTTTCCCTAGAAAAAGGCAATTCCAGATCCATGGAAATTAAACCAGATGAGCTATTTCTGCAAGAATAATATTCCTGTCGCCTGGTGGGACTTATCAGTGTGTCCCCATGGAAAATATTAATGCATCGACTAAATTAAATCAAATCAAATCCAATTCCCTTCTGCAACGTGTGCTTTCTATAGAGATTTTTCCCAAGCGCTGCCATTCCAGAATTTGGGGGAATATTGGTCTATAAAATTCATGAAGAGGAGGAAAAAGGCATGTTTACTTAGAGGCTGTTTCTGCCCGGTTTCGAACCGGGGACCTTTCACGTGTGAGGCGAACGTGATAGCCACTACACTACAGAAACCAACCACGAGCCCCTCTCCCCCCGCCCGCATCCTCATCCTTAACCCCAGTTGGGTACCAATACGTGCGTGGAACAAAGAAATAATAACAGTAAAGGAGTTTTCCTAAGGAATTCACACGGAATTCCGCCTTCTGCTGCTTGGCTATTATTTACGCAAGCGGGAAGCATTTCGCAGCATTTAATTTCTCTCCTGAGGTGTTTTTTCCCACTCCCATAGGGACTGACACCTCCCGAATCCCGCATCAAAATGAGGCCAGAATAGAGGCTTGCATGTGCCCGGCTAGCTCAGTCGGTAGAGCATGAGACTCTTAATCTCAGGGTCGTGGGTTCGAGCCCCACGTTGGGCGGTTATTTCTTTTCCCACCCCCACGATTCAAAGTCAATTCAAACACTTCCCGACTTCTCGGTGCTCCCTCTCTGACAGTCACCATAAAACCCCAAAAGGAAAAGAAACCTGCAACTTAATAAGCACTTAGGTTTTTAACATCGCTATATTCCCTTTTCCAACCTATGCTCGTTGCCGTCAGGATGGCCGAGTGGTCTAAGGCGCCAGACTCAAGGCTTTGCCTTCCCGCACTTGGGAATTCTGGTCTCCGTGTGGAGGCGTGGGTTCAAATCCCACTCCTGACAGCTGGAGTTTTGTTTTTTTTTTCCTATAACCCCATCATTTTCCCCTTCGCGCCACTGCTTCCGTCAGAAGTCACCTCAGGAGTGGGTCATTATACCCCCAAAATATTAAGTACATGTTTTCTCCCACCGTGGAGTGGGAAACACGCAAAAAGGGATATTTTCGCTTAATTTTGGCAGAATTCAGACCTTTCTTTCTTGCACTTCTCGGTGGTTAAACCGCTGGTTTTCCTAAAATCAGCCAAAGAGCTTCCGAAATAAGGTGGGTTTGGGAGTGTCCGCTGAAGGAGGCTGTTGTTGGGGCTCGGACCTCGACCCTTGCAGGACTATGTGAGGGCAGGGTGCGGGCAGGGCTCGGGCAGCGCAGGAAATGGCGTTGTCAGGGTTTCTGTAGTGTAGTGGTTATCACGTTCGCCTCACACGCGAAAGGTCCCCGGTTCGAAACCGGGCAGAAACACTCTATTTTCCCTCAACACCTCCCCCCCCCCCCCCCTTTGTTTTTTTTTCTGGGGGTATTGGGTTTTATTATTAACAACTTTTCTCTTTTTCCCCGAAAATACCGTCTTGCTAACTTCTCCCGCGTTTTTGCACGGTTTGGAAAAACACTTCTCGCTCTCTACCCATATTAAACAAAACTTCTAAATAGCAAACAGCACCTAGAAAACTATAAAGACTCACCGCTAAATAAAGGCATTTTCCCAAAACCGGCGTCTAGAATGGGGAGAAAAAGCATCTTCCCTGACCGGGAATCGAACCCGGGCCGCGGCGGTGAGAGCGCCGAATCCTAACCACTAGACCACCAGGGAGGCCACGCACAGCTCGTTGCACACTGAACATCTCGGCCAGGACCGATTCCTGCAGTTCTTTGCCCCGTTTATTTTCGGTTCTTTGCCCCGTTTATTTTCGGTCCTTTGCCCCTGTCCCCTCTCCTCAGCCCCACATGGGCGCAGCTCAAGCAGAAGGGGTGTCCCAGCAGCCAGCCCACAGCTTTCCTTCAGGGAATGGGGCATTTCACAGCCACTCAATGATCAGATTCACCCATATCCCGGTGGCTTTGGATGGGAAGCCAGCAAGGACCACCCCTTACATGCAGCTTGTTACTGGGAACCAGTTTGGAGCTGCTCATCCCTGGGGCACCCCACCTCGCTGTTGCATGCCGAGAAGCTCCGGCTCTGCTGCTCCCGCTGTGAATCCTCCTGCATATGCAAAGGGAACGAGCAGACCTGCTCCATCCATGCAAACACGGTGCTTGTGGCCGTGCAGCAGCTTCCAGAGGGGTTTGCATGCACCGGGGTGTGTGGAGGCTGGCAAGAACGCCTTTATCATCTGCTGCTCCTTACAGCCAAGCTTCCAGAATGCCCTTTGGCTCCTCATTATGACTCAAGCCACTGGGAAACGGTCCCATGGTCACCCTCCATCCCCCTTGGCTCCTCCTTACAGCCCCATTCACCCACCGACAGCTCATCCCGGGGCTGCTGTTCAAGGAGAGGTTAAAGGCAGCTAAGCCTGAGGAAGGGTTTATTTCTCCATGCCAACATGAGCTCTCACCAGGGATGCAGGTACTCCTGGTGATTTAAAGTACCCTTCTATCAGATCAGACCTTGCCTATCTCATCCTTGAATTACATTGGAGAGGTGCGTGTGTGGCTCAGCTTGATCCCTGTCCTCCAACAGAGAGGTTTTGGAAGGGGTTTATGGGCACGGATGCACCAGCAGAGCAGGACAGGTTGTTTTGGGGAGCATAGCACCCCCCCGAGCCAACCGATGCTTCTTGTCGACATAAATGATGGAGGAAGGAGACTTTTCCATCCTTCACGCTCCCAGAATCCAGACCCCAGCGAGCTGCACTCAGGCGATGCTGTCCCATGGGGGCGTCATGGGGACAGCGTGAACTGGCAGCCCCTGCCCAGGCAGAGCAGGGGGAGGATTTTCTCCCCTGCAAAATCCGTCGGGGGGTGGCTGAAGATGGGAACCTCCTTACGAGAGTCAAAGAACGCCACCCTCCCCTCCTCGTAGTCCAGGTAAACCCCGATCACCGCGGGGGCAGCGGGCAGGGCGATGGGGATGGGGGGAGACGTGAGAGCCTGGGACTTGCTCCCACACTGCCCCACGGCCCAGATCCCCTCTCTGGGGTTGATGCTGATCCGCCCCTTCCTCCGCACCGACTCCTTGGCCACGCCGAGGGCCCAGACCTGCCCGTGCCCCAGCGCCACCTCCCAGTAGTGCCTCCCGGCCGTGAAACCTCCGCGGGCCAGGACGCAGCGGGAGGAGTCGAAGCGCTCGGGGTTGTCGGGCAGGGGCTGGCGGGTGCCCCCCCACTTCACGCTCTTGTGCTCCTCGCACAGCACCAGCCGCGGATGCGCCGTGTCCGGGTCCAGCGTCAGGGTAACTGCGGATGGAGCCAGGAGCAGCATCACCGCCGCGGCTCCGTCCCATGGGAATCCCCATCTTCCCCAACCCCCCGGCCCTTGGGATGCTTCAGCTCCCGGTTCCTGCTTGCTGGAGCAATTCAGGAAGGGGTTCATGCCCATGAGTAAGATGGGAAGAGTAGGAAAGCTGCACTGTTTTGGAGTAAAAGTAAGGCTTTGGAGCGTGGCCACCCGTGGGTTTCCCATTGCTCTCCCTTTTTGATCTTCCCACATGGAAATATTTGCGATGTTCACCTTTGAGAGGTGATTTCCAAAGGCAATGCCAACCCTGCATGAGCATCCCAACACTTACTGTACCCCCAGAGGCAAACCTGCCCTCTCCCACCCCAGTAAGTGCCTCTTGCTGTGCTGACACAGCCACAGCTCTGCAGGGCCTGTTGGAAGCATCTCTCCGTGGCACTTCTATGTAGCCGAGATCTCCTCCTTCAGACCCGCTGCAGACAGACCAACCCCAGCCTCACCCCCTCCCCGTCCTCTCTGTACCTTTACATTTCATCAGTATCTCCTTGAGGGCAATGCTTTTCGGATGGGGAGTGCTGGGTTTCTGCCCCAGCTCAGGCGATGCCTCTGCTGGCTCCTGGGCTCCAGCCTTCTCAAGCCTGGAGAGAAGGAAGACCTTCCTGAGAACATCCCTTTGCTCATAATGGCCATTGTGACTCACTTTCATCTGGGGGTTCCTTTAAAGCAACAAGGACTAGAACGAAGGCTTGGTCCTAGGTCCTTAGGGTTTAAACATCGATGGGTTTTGTGGCCTCACAAGGGCAGGGAGGGATAACTCAGCCCTGCAGGGGCAGGTAGTTCTGCTGCAGCTGAGCTGGAGGTTCCGTCATCCCGATACCTTCCCCTGATCTTCAGCACCTTTTGCAGGGTCCTAGTTGTCTCCTGTATGTCTATATGGTCCCTAGCACACAGGGGTCACAGTTGTTGGGGTTCTGGAGCCCATCAGTGTCACCACCACAGAGATAAAGGACATTAACATCACCAGAAAGGAGCCACAAACCTGCTCAAGATGTTGTTGCTGTCCTGCAAAGGAAGGATGAGAAAAGGAGCATTAGATCAGAGCAAAGCCTGGCTTCAAGCAGCAAGCAGCTACCACAGGGCTCTGGGGTGACCTCAAGGCTCTGCTCTGTTTAAATGGTGGGTCTAAAATGAGCCCTACAGCACTTACAGACCTGCTGGGCATGAGGTGAGGCTGTGGCAGCATCATTTAATGAGGTTTTAGACATTAAGCAGAGCCTGGAGCTCAGGGAGTTTCATGACAGCCTAAAGGTGAGGTGAGTGACTCTTGTTCCTCCACTGCATGTGAAGCAACCCAGACAACGTTTTGGATGTGCACATCTACAACCATGTGGATGAACCCATCCCCATTGAAGCAGGCAGGGATATAAACAGGGATGTGAAACATTCACGGGGGCAGTTGGGCCGTGCTGCGAACATGGAAGAAAATCTATTAAACCCCCAGAGAGCTTGGAAAGATGTGTCCTTAAAGGAGCATTTAGACTGCTCTGAGCCCTGCGCTGCGGCACCAATGGGGCTCAGGCCTTCCTCACCTGCAGGAGCTCGCACGGTGGCTGCTGACTCTTCTCCTCCAGCTCACGGATCTGCTCACTGATGGAGGCAACCTCCCCCAGGAGCCTCCCGATGCTCTCCTCCTGCTTCCTCACGATGCCCTGGTCCAGCTCGGCCAGTCGCTCCAGGAGGAGGCGCTCCTGAGCCGCCACGAACCGCTGCAGCTCCTTGGCTTGGGATGCAACCTTCCGCCGCGCCGCTTCCACTTGTTCCTGCAGGGAACACATGCAAGGATGGGGCAGGGGAACCCCAATGGAGATGGGTTGTGGGTGACTTGGAGCCCGGAGCCCGCTCCAAGGCACGGGGATCACGAAAACGCTTCTGTTTGCCTTTTCCAGGCTTCTTTCTGGCTTCCCTTTGCCAGAAACTTCTAAGACTTCCATTTCCCATGGACTATAATCCCTGCCCCTGAATGCTTTGAGCAATAAAGGAAGGGACACATAAACAGTTGGGGAAAGGGAAACTGAGGCAAAGGAGAGGCCATAGGGTGATTCCCATTTCCTGCAGGAATTAGGAGGGGGAATGTGGGAACGTGTTCCTCTTGTGAGGTAACTGAGGAAGAAGATGCAAAATAACCTGGGAAAACCCAACACGTGCTCCCAGCCTGCATGCAGCAGGGATATGGGGAGAATGGGAGCGTGTTTGACCTGCCCTGGGGACAGGCAACAGCCACTGACCAATGGAGAGGACATTCCTGGGCCGTGGCACATCTGGTGTCTTCTCATCTGTCACCGTGGCCAGAGGGACAACCAAAAGAGAAGGGATGGATACTCACAAGGAGGTCCAGGCTTTTCTCTTCCTCGGCCTTTTTCAGCCCCAGCAGCTTTTCTCTCCTGTCCTTCAGGACCTGCACATGAGCCTGGAGTTTCTCCTGAGTGGAGAAGAAACACCTTGGTGGTGCATTTCCTCCCTGTAGCTGGTCCATCCCTCTGCCCCCATCCCACCTATCCAGGTTTATCTCTTACAAACTCAGATTCTTCCCTGCTTAATAACATCGAACCATGGAATGGTTTGGGTTGAAGAGACCTTAAGATCGCACAGTTCCAACCCCCTGCCATGGGCAGGGACACCTTCCACTAGAGCAGGTTGCTCCAAGCCCAGTCCAGCCTGGCCTCAAACGCTGCCAGGGATGGTTCACCCAGACCTTCTCTATTCAACTCAGTCCACTGTCCCATCGCACTCAGAGTGAAGAGCTTCCTTATCTCCAACCTGAACTTCCCCTTGTTTAAGTTTAAACCCATCACCCCTTGTCCTATTGCTACAAGGGGTAATCCTCAAGCAGAGCAACCCATGGGGCATCTCCCTTGACCTTGGTCCCCTTCTCCTGCCCATGTCATGCACAGACACTCCCCACCTTGTGCTCCTCGGCAGCCTCCTCGATGGGGACCACGCTGTGGCCGCGGTGCACCTGGGACTCCCTGCACACGAGGCAGATGGGGCTCTGCTCCTCCTCGCAGAAGAGCTTCAGGGCCTCCTGGTGCTCGTGGCACAGCCGGTGCCCAGCTCTGCCCGCCTGCAGGCTCAGCCTCCGCGCCACCGCGATCAGCGTCGCCAGCTCCCTGTTGGGTCTCAGGTTCCTCTGCGGCGCCGTCTCCCGGCACTGAGGGCAGGAGAAGCTCCCGTCGGATCCCTCCCAGCAGCGGGTGATGCAGGCCCGGCAGAAGTTGTGTCCGCAGTGGATGGAGACGGGGTCCTGGAAGAGGCCCCGGCAGATGGAGCAGGAGGCTTCATCGTGGAAGCTCTGGGCAGGGCTGGCTGCAGCCATGGGCTCGGTGGTGGGGATGATGGGACAGGTTTCACTTCCTGCCCCAGCGGTGCCTCTGGCCCCAAGGGAGGTGAATGTGAGCAGAGGAGCAGCTGCAGTGCTGAGGGGCAATGGGTCTTCTCTGGGATGGGGAATGAAGGGAGAACTCCCCTTTCCCTGGGGGAAAGAGGTTCAATGGAGAACAAACATCATTTCCTGGGTTGTAATCCCACCCTTCACTCCTTGCCACTGCCAGCAACTCCTTCCTGCGTGTGTATGTGCAGCTATAACCACTTATTGCTGCTTTCAGTTCTCCTTTCAAGCAGGATGCTGCTGCTTCTCTCATGGTTCAGGGCTGAGCCTTGAGTCGCTGATCACGCACCCTCTTAGCAATGTTAATGTGAAGGTGCCTTTTGTGCATCCTGGCTCCCCTGCAAAGCTGTAGCAACGACACAGGACTTTGCACAGTGCTGAGGCTGGGCAACGAAGTGACACATCTGAGAACATCCGCTGTTAGCTGTGTGCATGAGCACCCACACTGAAACCTGGGGCTCAGCATCATGCTCGAGGCTTCTTTTATTGCTTAACCTGGAGCTAAAGGTTGATGTAGATTAATGGGATGTGCAGAGGGGCTGGTGTTGGGATTGATCCCCCCCCCAGGCTGTGTCTGCCCTTTGCACTGAGGATGCTGCTTTGTCCCCTGCTCTTCTTCCTGCTGCAGCAACACACCTTTTCCATGGATGCTCTTCCCCATCTTTTCCATTGCTCTTTGTCACCTTTACCACACAGAGCCCCTTCCCCACATCCTCTTTGCTCCCAAGCCCGGCCCTTTTCCACGATGTGGGTCTGCCCCTCAGACAGGGTTCCCTTTCCCTGTCCTTCGTCCTGCCCGGAGGTGGGTACAGACCATGGGGAGCAGGGATCGCTCGAGAGATGCTGCCAAGAGCCGTCACCAGCTCCCCCCCCATCCCAGCCAAGCTCCGCTCTGGCTCTGCCCCCCCCCGGGGGTGGGGGAGGCGGAAGGGAAACGCCTTTCCCTTGCTCGAAGGCAAACGAAAGCAGCCTCTGCCTGAGAGCTCTCATCGGGGGGGGGGACCCGATGTCTGCCCCGAGCCCCTCCACGGCGCTCCCCAGCGAAGCCTCCTGCCCCATCTGCCTCGAGTACTTCCGCGACCCGGTCTCCATCCACTGCGGACACAACTTCTGCCGCGTCTGCATCTCCCGCTGCTGGGAATGGTCCACGGCGCCTTTCTCCTGCCCGCGGTGTCGGGAGACGGCACCGGAGAGGACGCTGCATCCCAGCCGGGAGCTGGCGCGGGTGCTGGAGGCGGCGCGGAGGCTGAGCGCGCAGGCGGCCGAGGGGGACACGGGACAAGGGGAACGATGCGAGAGGCACCAGGAACCTCTCAAGCTCTTCTGCGAAGACGATGGAACCTTTATCTGTGTGATCTGCAGGGAGTCCCGCGCACACCGGTCACACAGGACGCTCCCCGCGCAGGATGCTGTCCAGGGATACAAGGTACAGTGAGGCTTTTCCCACCCACCAGCACCATCAGGGCTTGATGCTCCTATAGCAGCACATTACCACCAGGCTGTGGAACATCTTGCCCTCACTCAGGGCTGTGCTGTGGGGGCAGAACTCTTGTGTTCCCCCCTCTATGCTTCCCACACAGCCTGTTTCAGAATGACAGCGCAGGGCATGCACCAGTGCTTCTGCTCTCTCAGTTCTCATCTGGTGCTCCAGGGATGGAGGGCTGAGGTCTCAACTTCCCTTCTGTGCAATTCAAGTCTCTGGAGCTGACCACAGTGCAATCCCCTTTTTGGGTAGCCGAATCTCCAGAGACCTTTTTCCTTCCCTAGGGACAAATCCAGGCCCGTCTGCAAGCCCTGAAGGAAGAGAAAGACAAACTCCTGGGGGTGCGAGAGGTTGAGATGAGGAGGAACTGGGAATACTTGGTAAGGGGGGTTTGAATGTCAGGCTCTGGCTTTAGGTGCGACACCATCCTGCTGGGGCTGGGGTCCTGCTCCAGGTTCCAAACCAAATGATGCATAATGGGCAGAGCCTGGAGATCTGCCAGGGACTCAACTGCTGCGTGCAGATCAAGAGATCTGTATAAAAGATACTTGGGATGGATGGGTGGGAGGATGGATGGATGGATGGATGGATGGATGGATAGAATCCCCTTCCCTTTTCCTTCCCTTATCCCCTCCTCACAGGAGAAGACCACAGCCGAGCGCCAGAGGGTCCTATCCAAGCTGGAAGGGCTGCGGCTCTTCCTGGAGGACCATGCTCAGCATCTGCTGGCTCAGCTGGGAGACCTGGAGCGGGACATTGAGAAGCTGCAGGAAGAAAATGTCACCAGCCTGACAAAGGAGATCTCCCGCCTGGATTCCTTCATCCAAGAGATGGAGGAGAAGAGCCAGCAGCCGACAAATCAATTCCTGCAGGTGAGGAGCCAGGGGACCACTGTCTGGGTACCACCATCTGGGCCCCGTGATTCAGCCAAGCCCAAGCTGTGCCCTGCTCCACACTCTTGGTGCTTCAGGAGATGTTTTCCTCCTAAGAGCCATTCACTGAGCTTGCTCTTCCCTCTCTCCCTTCCAGGACATCAGAGGCACCTTGAGCAGGTATGGGGCTCCCCCAGCGTCTATTTGGGAGGGATTTAGACCTCGTGTTGGGCATCACTCAGAGGCTTTGTGGACAGATCCCTGAGCGCGGACTCTGAGCTCTACCCATGGTTGCCCATGCATCAGGTTTATCTAAGGCTGCACCAAAGTGTGCACAAAAGCCTTCTTGGCCTCTCTTTGTGGAGATGAATCCTTCCCCTCTTTGTCCCATCCTCCTTCCTAGGCTTGAAATGGAGAGCTTCCAGCAGCCCCCACTGCTGCTTGCAGAGCTGGAGAAGAGAATCAGCCATTTCAGGGACAGAAACACTGCTCTGGAGGAGACCCTGAGGAGCTTCCAAGGTGCGTGTGTGCCCTGAGCATGCAGAGCAGCCCTGTCTTCGTGTTACACCAACTCACGCCTCCTCTTCTCCCCTCCATAGACATCCTGATGTTCGAGCTGCCAGAAAAGAGTAAGTCCCCATCTCCTGAAGGTGAGGGAGTGGGAAGGGCCAAGGGAAGGCTGAGCCCAGCCTAGGATCCGTTCATCTGTGTCTGAACCAAGTGATGAATGGGAAGGGAGGAAAAACCCCCTAAAGAGTCAGGGAGTCCTCACCATAAGGTGCTGATGGGTTCTGTTCTCTCCATGGAGCTGCATGAGGACTGGCTCTAGCTGTCACATCGGGGTGGCCAGGGACCAAATGCACACTTTTGGCACAAAACACCCTGAAGGATGAGGGTCTCTTACTCATCTGCCCTCCAGCTTGTTCTTCCCTTGGGAAGCTGCTCCTGAGCCCTGTGGGATGGGGAAAGCAACCAGCACCTCCAATGATGGTGCTACATGGTCCCTGGGGCCATGGAATACTGGTTTTCTCTGATGCTCTATCTCTGCCCTTCACAGTGAAGGTGACCCTGGACCCATCCACAGCTCATCCCCAGCTCGTGGTGTCATCCGATGGGAGGAGTGTGAGGTGGGACAATGATGCCCACCAGGACCCATGTGCTGAGGGCTTGGGCACCGACCCCTGTGTCCTGGGCAGTGAGGGCATCACCGTGGGGAGATGCTGCTGGGAGGTGGAGGTGGCCCCCAGAGGCTCCTGGGCTGTCGGGGTGGCCACACAGTCCCTCAGGAGGAGGGAGGAGGCTGCTGAGGGCCCCGGGATGGAGCTCTGGTCCATGGGGCTCTGCGAGGGGCAGTTCTGGGCTCTCACCTCCCTCGAGCGCATCCCACTGTACCAGGTCCAGGTCCCCACCAGGGTCCAGGTCTCCCTGGACTATGACAGGGGTCAGGTGGCATTTTTTGATGCTGATAAGAGATCCCTGATCTTCACCTTCCCAGCAGCCTCCTTCAAAGGGGAGAGCATCCATCCCTGGTTCCTGGTGTGGGGTGAAGGGGCCCACATCACATTGTGCCCATGAGGCTCTCCCTTCCCACTCCAACACAAGCCTCCTGTCCCCAGTATCTCTAGTTCCAGCACTCTGGAGGTCTTAAATTGCCCTTTCCAGCCTCTGTTTCCATCCCCCATGATGCCAAAGGGATGAGCATCCCCATGGGTCAGTGTCCCAAGTGGTCACCCCCAAATCAGGGCATCAAATGAAGCCACAAAATCTCACACCAGCCTGGCTACTTCTCCCTCTTACGCTTTTAGATGAAGTAAAAGGACTTAGATGCTGTCTTGTTCTTCTCTGCCTGGTTATTTGCTGCTTCTGAATGTCAGGTTCTAGAGGGGGGTTTTGGTTAACTAAATCCCATTTGTGGTCTTCCCTTGCACAAAGCCTGCGAGTAGGCTGTGCCTGCACCCAGAAAGGCCAACAAGCCCCCTGCAGGTACATAAGGACATCCCATGTACCACTCTGCTCTACTGCTTGCTGCAGCCCTGACAAGAGGGGAAGACAAGGAGGGGAAAATCAGGTGCATTTTATTACTAATGTCCATCGTTAGTATCAAATGTGCTGGAGGAGAAGAGAGGAAATGGTTCCGGGTTAGGGTTAAGGGACGCTGCTCTGGTTTAGGGGATGCTGCTCTGGGTTGGGGTTAGAGGACACTGCTCTGGGTTAGGGTTAAGGGATGCTGCCCTGGATTGGGGTTAGAGGATGCTGCTCTGGGTTGGGGTAGAGGACACTGCTCTGGGTTAGGCTTAAGGGATGCTGCTCTGGTTTAGGGGATGCTGCTCTGGGTTGGGGTTAGGGGATGCTCCCCCCAGTGTCTCACGGACACAGCCTGAGCTGGGACCTGGCCCCCACCACCCAGAGCCAGGGCCGGACCCTCTCCCCGGTGAACGCCGCTCGGGAGAAGATGAACATGAGCCCCCCTTCATCGGCATCGAAGAACGCCACGGTCCCGCCGCCGTAATCCAGGTGGACGCTGACCCTGCGCGGTACCCAGCGCAGCGGCAGCAGCGTCACCTTGCGGGCGGTGAGGGCCCGCACCTGCCCCCCCCACTTCTCCAAGCCCCAGATCCCTCCCTGCGGGCAGAGGCTGAGGTGCCCTTTGCGGTGGATGGAGTCCCGGGCCACCCCCAGCGCCCAGTCCCCGCTGTCGCCCACCTCCACGTCCCAGCAGTGCCGCCCGGCCGCGAAGCCCTGGCAGCCCAGCACGAAGGGCCAGTAGTCAAAGCGCTCCGGGTTGTCCGGCACGTCCCGGCGGCCCGCGCCGCGCCGCACGCTCTTCCCGTCCTCCGACAGGATGAGGTCGGGATGCGCAGTGTCCGGGTCCAGCGTCACGGTGGCTGCGGGTGCGGGACAGGGGGGTCAGAAAGAGGGTTGAGCCCCGCCAGGGATGGGGGGAGAGCGGAGGGGGCAGCAGGACCCGGGCTGGTATCTAAGGGGAAGAAGCACCCCAAATGGAAGCATCCCAAATGGGAGCATCCCAAGGCAGAAGCATCCCAAAGCAGGGAAATGTTCTGTCTGTGAAGCAGGGAAATGTTCTGTCTGTGAAGCAGAAAAGCTGGCTTTAACCACCAAAGGAAATGCACACAGGAATGGCAACAAGCTCCTGCGGACTTCAGGCTATGCTGGGAGAAGAAAGAAGGAAGGGAAGGGATGTGGGTTGTCTCCTGCACAACCACAGGACAAGACCAGACCGGTTCAGCTGAGCTTGAACAACAAAAAGACCTAAGAGCTGGCACTGAATTAGGCCAACCAATTTCCATGTTCATGGAATCAGTTGGCTCTGCCCTGGAGGGGGGGTTCTTCCAGCTGCAGGGCTGGGAAAACCCGTTGGGTTGTCCTGATTTTCATACCCCTCCTTCAGCATCTCTTTTGGGCACTTTGTGTTCCACCTTCACCTGACAGGTACGGCTGCTCTGGTGTTCTCATGCTCAGCCCTTTCTGGGATTGGAATAGGCCGGACGGGGAGCTCCAGCAGGAGCATCCTTCAGGAACCAGGGCAAAACATGGACAACTGATAGTGATAAATGTGGGTACCAACCTTCTGACCAGGAAACCCCTTTGTTCCCCAGCTCCTCCATCCCAGGGTTCCTCACTGCAGCATCTCCATTCCCAAAGCATATCCAGCGTGATCTATGGGCAGCTCTTCCAGCTCTCCCAATACAGGTCAAGCAGTTCCCCTTCCTCAAGCCCTTCCGTACCTTGCAGCTTCCTCAGGGTCTCCTTCAGCCCTCCGTTCCTCCAGGAGAAGTGACAGGATCTCTCTTCTGACTCCGGAGAGGCATCTGCTGGGAGCTGGAAAGTCGCTTTTCCACATCTAGGGAAGAGGAAAACCTCACCTTTGGAATCGTCACCACCGGGGGAATCTGGTGCCACCAGGAATGAGGTGATGAACACATAGTGGTGGTGGTACCCAAATGCCCTTCCAGACCCCCTGAAGCAGCCGCCATGGGCATTGCTCCACCATGGCTCTTGGAAAACCCCATGGAACAGCCTTTTGGAGAGGCCACATACCTGCTGACGGTGCTCCTTATGTCCTGGGGGAAGGAGAAAGAGAAAAAGAAGCTCAGTGTGGACTCTTCTTACAGCACAAGATGCCTTGAAGGAACGTGGCCACAGGCTGCTTCCCCAGCTTCAGCCCATGGACCTCATGCTCTGGGCTGCCCATCGCAGGTGATGCTCCTTGCACTATCACATTCCTCTCCCCACCCCATAGGGAACCACCAGCCCCCACTGTTCCTTCTACAAACCACTGATTTCATTCTCATCATTCCAGGCTGCAAATCCCCCTCCCTTCATCCCCTTGGGAACTGCAGATCTACAGAGGGAATAGAAGCAAAGTGGGACTGGGAAATCCCAACCACGGGGGATTTCCCGTCCCCATAAACCCCTGTACATGGGATGAATTCACTCACTGGTTGCTGGTTCTTCTCTTCTCGCCCTTGTGCCTCGGTGTCCAGCTGGGAATTCTCTGGGAATTTGGTGGCATTTTTGGCTTGCCTCTTCTCAATCTCATTCTTCAGGTCTTCCAGCTGGGAAAGCAAGAAGAAAAAGCCTTTTTGGGACCTGCAGCACCAGGGCTCAGCTTCTTCCCTCCCTTTGGAGATGCAAACGAAGGAGCAACAGGGTGGGAAAAGCCTTTCCTACAGGAAAACGTCATTCAGGAGCCCAAATCCCCATCGTTTCTTTCCCATTAAACCTGATGCAAAAGAAACCACCATGAGCTTGGGGTGAAAGCCTTGATGTCCCCGTGCTCACCATCACATCCATGCTGCAGTGCAAGCAACAAGGAGCGAAGAACTGACCCTGAGCCCTTGTGTCACTGCCCAGGGTCCTCGATACCTACCAGACCTTCCAGTTTCCTGCACTCCAGGGTTCTGTTCCTCTCGGAGACCTTCTCCCCCTCCAGAACAGCTTCTGAGCTCCACCTGAAGCTCTTCCAAAGTGAACTTGAAAGGCCCAAACCTGTTAGGGTTTATCCCTTTGATGGGGCTGGATCTTTCCCTTCCTGTTCCTCCCCAGTGCTGGATAATAGACCTGGAGCAGGGATGCGCTGAACCTGTGAGTCAGGTCTGTGTGCCATGGCAGGGGGTGGGGATGTGCTAGGAGGGAAATAAAGCAACTTCTATCCCGAGGGCTGCCCCTTCCTGCCTCTCCCTTCTCTCTCTTTAGGGATGGGAATTAGGCAAATCCATCCCCCAAAAGATATTTCAGCCTCTGGGAGCTCTTGGTGCAACCATGGATGAGGAAAACGGGGAAGGAATTGTGCGACCAGAGGCTTGTAGGTGCTGGAAGAGGGGCTGGGACTCAATGGGGCACAATCGGCACCCAGGCCATGGATGTGCCCATCAAGAAACCCCATCCTGGCTCCAAGCTCACAGGGGATGTTTCTAAGCCATTTATAACCCTTTGATAAGCTTCATCAATAGATATATATCTGCATGGCAGCACCTGGGAGGAGTGGAGACCCCACTGAAGGGGTGAATCCCATTGCTTGGCCAGCATTGGAGGTGCAAGTCCCATTCCCAGTGAGCTATTCCCATCAGAAGGACTGGAAGCTTGGGTCTGCTTGGCTCCCACCCTGCTCCTTTCATCTCAATGAGGAGCCCACAGTTGTGCCCTGGAAGCACCTATGGAACCTGGAAAACCAGCTGGAGATGTCTGCAGGCTGCATCTCCAGGTTAAGGACACCATGGAAGAGCTGGGACAGAGCTGGGAAGGGAGCAGGGACATGGAGGGAGCTGCGGGGCTGGAGGAGGAAGGGAAACATGGATCTCTACCTCCCATCAAGCAGTTCCAATGGGATCTAGGGGTTGCACCTTGTGTTCCCGAGGAGCGTGGTGGGATAATGTGTGTCCGGAGGATGCCTCTTCCTCTTTGGGGCTTTCTCAGCAGAAACCATCAATTTTGAAGGAATTCATCCAGGTGGGATTGTTTCCCTTTAGCTCCCAGTTGAATGGCTAGAGGCCCACCGGGATGAGGTGGAAGGGTAAGCACCACCCTGAGTACCCCTCTTTGCTGTCCCAAAGGCTATGAAATGCACCCATAATAATCCACCCATAGTAAGGCAGAGAGCTCAAACCAAAGGGTTATTTTATTGAAGCCAGACATAGGAATGTGGCAGAGGTTGGGATCAGCTCCCAGAGCAAGGCAGTTGGCTGGGAAAGGCCACCTCCCTTGGGAAAACAGGCTCTGGATCTGCCTTGAGATTGGTGTCAGGAAGAAAACACTTTGCAAAGGGATTTAAACAGGACGATTCAGGCCATTAGAGCCAAAAATAAGCTCTAAAAGAAAATCAAAGCCCTGAGCGTTCCTTCAGGATTCTCCTCCTTCTGATGGCTGCCTCCGTCCCCTCGTACTGCCTGATCCTGTTGGTGTCCCCATCTCCCCATCCTCATCCCACAGCTCCCAATGGACACAGAGAGGAGCTGCAAGCCCCTTTGCCGTGATGCTGTGATCACCCTCAACAACAGCATCACGCAGGAGGTGACCCTGCTCTTAGGGTCTGGTGCTTGACACCCACCTCAAGGACAGATCCGGAGCGGGAACCTGAACCCAACCCAGTCCAGAGGGGCCATGAGCTGCCCACTCAGGGGCTGCTCCTCAGAGGGCAGGGCTTGGCTGATGTCCTGCAGGCGCGCGCCCATCCCCATCTTGAACCAGGGCAGGAGCCTCTCCCCGTTGAAGGAGGCTCTGGTGTAAACCAGGAGGGGAGCCTCGTCGGCAGCACTGAAAAACGCCACCCGGCCCCCTTCATAGTCCAGGGACACCCGGATCCTGCTGGGGACGGGGCTCGGGCGCGCGCTGGCGCGGGGGGACGTGAGGGAGTGAAAAGCCTCCAGCGCCCAAACCCCCTCCTTGGGCGTGAGGCTCAGGGGTCCCTTCCTGGGGATGGATGCTCGGGCCACCCCCAGCGCCCAGACCCCCCCCTGCCCCACGTCCACGTCCCAGAAGTGCCTGCCCGAGGTGAAGCCCGGCTGCCCCAGCACGCAGGGCTCGTAGTTGAACCTCCATGGGGTGTCCTGCACGTCCTGCGCCTGGAGGTGGCCTCGGGCTTCCCTGAGGTCCTCGGAGATGTGGAGGTTGGGGTGAGCCGTGGAGGGGTCCAGGGTGACGTTGGCTGCAGGACAAGGGAGGGGACAGAGGTGGTTTTATCCCTCCCAGCTCTGGATGCTGCATGGGGGGCATGGGGAGGGGTGGGACCACCCTTGGGATGCTCCTGGGTGGAAGGAGAAGGGGGCGAGGACAAAGGATGGAGCACGGGGAGGGGATGGTGGGAGATGTATGGGGGGGAAGGGGAAGCACAAGTGCTCTTCTTTCTTTGGCTCCCAGAGGGGTATTTGGCTTTACAAGGACCATATATCCTACCCCCTGGATACACCAGGATGCTGTCACCCTTCCTCTACTGCATTGTTATCCCATGGGAATCTCTCCCACAAGCCAAACCCACCTCTGCCATCGACTTACTTGGCTCTTGCAGTTTAAACATCAGGCTGTCTGCAGAGGAAAGAGATTTCACAGCATCAGGTATAGGGGTCAAAGTGGCTGCAGCTCCATCCTATAGGCTTGGGATGGGAGTAAAGCTAATGGGAGACTTAGGGGGGATACTGAGGCGTGAGGGTTGGATGGTGCAAGGCTCCTGGGAGAGAAGGAGCCTCCTCTGCTGAGCTTGTTCTTCTCTTCTCCCCCCACTGCAGGACAGGCTCCCGATGTCCTCCTCCGGGTAAACCCCATCTGCATTCACTCACAGCAGCCACCAGGCAGGTTTTGCTTTAGCACAAACCCATTGTCCCCAAGCACCCAAAGCACCACCCCAGCTCCCAGCCCCACTCCGCACCTTGGCACCTCCTCAATGTGCCCCTCACCAGGACATTTCTCTGCACGAAGTCCTCGAGTCTCCTTTCCAGATGGGAGGAAATCTCTACCGGGGGCTTGAACTTCATCATCTCACAGCTGGAAAGAGCAAAGGCTACTGCTGAGATGCTCTGCTGCCATTAAACAATGCAGGAGAAGCCATGGGACGGGCTGAGGATCCTTATCCAGGAGCATATCAAGCCCCCCTTTGCCCTTTCCCTTCTCTTTGCAGTTGCCTTCCCCCAGGCCATCGCTGGAGGGATGTTTCTGAGCCCATTGCGCTACCACTGCACCAACGTGGTTTGAAACCCCGACCTCAGCGTTCCCTCAGCAGAGTGAGGAGGAGCCGCGTTACCTCTCCAAGAGTCTTCTGATGTCCTAAGGGTGGGAGGAGAGAGGAGACACAGGAAGAGGCACGGTGGGTGTTGTGTCTTCTGTGTGTCCTTATGGCCATGGGCTGACCCCCGCCCCCCCCAGCAATGCCCCATAGGGATGAATGGGGTCTGAGGCTCCTGTCCCCACCTGCAGGAAGAGGCTCGGGGGCTGCTGGAACGTGCCCTCCATCTCCCACAGGAGGGTGTCGAGGTGGGACATCTCCTCCGAGACCTTGGCCGCCGCCTCCTCCTGCGCCCGGGCGATGGCGCGGTCCAGCTGCGCCAGCTCTGCCAGCAGGAGGCGCTCTTGCTCCCGCAGGAACCGCTGCAGCTGATGGAACTCCCCCGCCGTCCTCCTCCCTTCGGTCCGGGTCCGGTCCTGCCCGGGGCGGAGCAGAGCTCAGAGGGGCAGAGACCCCCCCCCCATGCACGGTGCGAGCTCCCTCTGACTCCCTCAGGGGTCATTCTCCCATCTCTCAGTTCCCATCAGTGTCACATCCCCGCCCCGTGGGGCTGCAACAACCCCAGGAGGAAGCACAGAAGCCCCCGGAGAAGCTCCAAAGGATGGGCAGGAGATGATGGAGCTGCAACAAGACCCCACCAGGCCCAAGGAGAGCAGATCAGGGCCTCAAGGCTGGTTTCGGGTACCATGTCCTCAGTGATGCTCAGTAAATGTGAGGGTGCAAAAGGCCTTGCTATGGATGTGGGACTATCCAGGGGGCTTTGCATGGAAGCAAAGCCAAGAGATGGGCTCTGCCAGAGGGGGATTTATAGGATATAGGGGAAGCCCCTCCCAGCCATGTCTCTATACAAGCCAATGGGTTGTTTGCTAGCAGAGCAGCCCTGGTGTTATCAGCCCAGTGCAGCCGATGTGAAACCCCAGCAGATAAACTGGGGCTTGGCAGGAGCCCAGGGCAAAGGGCTCCATGCTCTACATAGCAAATACGTGGGATCTGGCCCCAAAAGAGCAGGGGGACCCATGATGGTGCTCCCTATTGGGGCACCCACCAGGTACGAGCTCCTCCTTCCTCCGGCTTTCCTGCTTTCCAGGTACTTTGCCCTCTCCTCCCTCCGAGCCCGCAGGCAGCTCAGGATTTCTTCCTGGGGACAAAGAAGAGATGCTCTTGGAGGGGCTTTTCCCACTGGAATCACTTTTGCCCTTGTCTCCCATGGGAGAGGCTTTGCCTGAACACTGGCTCCTCTGCACGAAGCAAAGCCAAGAGGAGGAGGAATGTCCATAAGTGACCACTGCAAGGAAAGAGCAAAACAGCATCAGCAGCACACAAGGCCTGTGAGAGCGAGATAAGTGCAGGGGGGGATTTCCTTCGGGAACACACAGCGAGGAGTTCCTCATGTTGACATGATGCTGGGCACTGCAGAGGGTTCTGGTGAGAAGAGGTTTGGAGCAGCAGAAAACAAGGGGAGGAGACAGGAAAAAGTTATTTCTTTGTATTGAAACTAAAGAAATAGGGAATAAGGGGGTAAATACTTAAAATTGGCCTAAAAAATGGATGTAACCACGTTTATAAAGGGGATAAAATGAATTACACTTTTTTTTTTACACGGTTTTGGGTATTTATCAGTGTCGGTCTTTCAGCTGAACCAAGCCAACAGCAGAGGATTTTCGAGAGGAAAAGGCTGGAAAAGGGACTTTCTGCCTTCTCCCTGTTGGAAAAGGTGAACGGATTCAAGTAGGGGGGTAACCTGCTGGGACCACTGCAAACTCCCAGTGTCCCTGCACTAAAACCCGACCGGGCAGCCCCCGGAACTCCCTTCCAGGCCTGGAATCCTTGGATATGTGGGGCTTTACCTTGTACTTCTCCGCAGCTTCCTCGATGGGGACCACGCTGTGGCCGCGGTGGGCACGGGCCCGGTCGCACACTACGCAGATGGGCTGCAGGTCCTCGGTGCAGAAGAGCTTCAGAGCCTCCTGGTGCTGCCCGCAGAGCGTCTCCCACCCTCCTCCTCTTCCTCCTCCTCCTCCTGCCCCTGCCCTTCCTCCCAGGCTCATGCTGCGGGCGATGAGCGCGATGTTGGCCAGTTCGCGGCTGGGGCGGAGGCTGCGCTGCGGGGCCGGTTGCCGGCACTGGGGGCAGGAGAACGGCGCTTCCAGCCCTTCCCAGCAGCGGGAGATGCAGCCGCGGCAGAAGTTGTGTCCGCAGGGGATGGAGACCGGGTCCTGGAAGTAACCGAGGCAGATGGAGCAGGAGGTTTCGCTGCGCAGGGTGTCCGCGGGGCTCTGCGCGGCCATGGCGCTGCGATGGGACGCGCGGGGACGTTCCTCCTTCTGCTGTGGCTGTTTTCTGGGTGCCAGCGGAGAAATCAGCTCCTAACAGAGGGAATGATGTGGAGGGGAGGGATGCTGCTCCTCGCCTCCCATTGGCTTGGGTTCAGCTGGTTTGGAGCCAGATATGAGCTGACAGATAGCAGAGGGGAGGGCAGGGCTGCTCCAGCGGGGCGTAAATCCCATCGAACTCCCCGTGGGATAACCCCCTGCGCCAGGACCAGTCATGGAGCAGCACTTTACACTGACACATCCATGCGTTGTCCCTCTTCCCTTCCTCCACGTGTGCTCAAGTCGCTGGTTTCATTGCAAATGAGGAATCAAAGCTTTGCTTTCCCCTTGGAAAGCTGCAGGAAGTGAATGAATGAATCCCTCAGCACCAAAAAATCCCACCCCCATGCGAGAAGTGCTTCAGACACCCCACGGTAACTGCTCAGAGGGTTAGGCACTAGGATTGGACCCAGCCTGAACGGCTTTTGGTTGGGATGCTCTTGGAGACCCCCGGAGTGTGCGCGGAAGGAAAAATAAGATCAATAGAAGCAAAAGGAACCACGCGCCCAACGTGGGGCTCGAACCCACGACCCTGAGATTAAGAGTCTCATGCTCTACCGACTGAGCTAGCCGGGCTGCTCGGGCGGCACCCTCCGGTCCCCGCCGGACTGGCAGGGACCGCGGCGGCACCGGAACCGGGACCCGGACCCGCACGGCCCGGGGAGCTCTTTCCCCGCTGCCCGCCGCGGGACGGGGCGCTTGAGGCGTTGAAACGCAAACGTGAAGGTGAGAAAGGAAAACTAAAGAGGCAAAAACCGAGTGTTTCTGCCCGGTTTCGAACCGGGGACCTTTCGCGTGTGAGGCGAACGTGATAACCACTACACTACAGAAACGGGATGGAACATCCCATGCCTCCGCGGAGCTACGAGCGTGCGGCCGCTCCGGGAGTCCTGCCAGGGGGGATTCGGGGGTGGCGGAGCCCGGAGAAGGCGGGGGCAACAAAAAAAAATTTGGGGTGAGTTATAAAGGTTTAAGGTCTCCGTAAGCGGGACTCGAACCTTCAACCATCCTCTTACAAGTCTGGCGCTCTACCCCCTGAGCCATGAGGGCTGGTAGGGCGGAAGCCACGCCCACCCTCAGAGGCAGTCCTCCAAGAGCACAGAGTTGTGTGGGTAGACAAACCCGCCGGCAGCCCCCGCGATAAGGGGGCCCTCAACGCGGAAGCGAGAGCCCCTCGCCATAGCAACACTTCCTGTCACGTGCCCATAGAGGACGGAAGACGGAAGCTCCGCGGCGGCTTCTGTCGGTTGTACCATAGAGAGGAGCGGCGGCGGCGGGAGGAGGGACAGAGCGGCCCCGGCGGGGGCCAGAGCGGCGCTTCGGGCAGCGGTGAGCGGGAGGACTCGGTTCGGAGGCCGCGGTCTCGCTATGGCGGCCCCGGCGGCGGGCTCCGGGTCGCGGCTGGACCCGGTGGAGACGCTGCAGGAGGAGGCGATCTGCGCCATCTGCCTGGACTACTTCGTGGAGCCGGTGTCCATCGGGTGCGGGCACAACTTCTGCCGCCGCTGCATCGCGCAGCTCTGGGCCGGAGGGGACGCGGAGGCCCCGGCCCCGCAGGAGGAGGAGGAGGAGGAGCTGGAGGAGGAAGAGCTCGATGTGGAGCAGGAGGAGGAGGAGGAGGAGGAGGATGGCGCCGAGGAGGAGGAGGAAGAGGAGATGTGGAGCGAGGAGGAGGAGGAGGACCCCGAGCTATGGGGGGACCCCGCGGAGGAGGAGGAGGGGATGTGGGGCGGGGGGGCCCGGGGGGAGCTGTACTTCGGGGAGGAAGAGTACGACGAGGATGTGATGGAGGAGGACGTGGAGGAGGAGGAGGAAGAGGAGGAGGAGGAGGAAGAGCCGGCAACGACGCCCCTTGGGGCCGCGCAGCCCCAGCGGCTGCAGACCTTCACGTGCCCCCAGTGCAGGAAAACCTTCTTCCAGCGCAGCTTCAGGCCCAACCTGCAGCTGGCCAACATGGTGCAGATCATCCGGCAGCTGCACCCGCACCCGCAGCGCCTGCTGCCCCCCAGCCCCGCCGCTGCCCTGGGGGGCCCGCCCGACCGCTGCGAGCGGCACCAGGAGCCGCTGAAGCTGTTCTGTGAGGTGGACGAGGAAGCCATCTGCGTGGTGTGCAGGGAGTCCCGCAGCCACAAGCACCACAGCGTGGTGCCGCTCGAGGAGGTGGTACAGGATTATAAGGTGTGGAATGGGATCTGGGGCCCGGGGGGCGGGGGGAATGGGGCTGTGCCGTGGGGTGGGTCTGGCCTGGCTGGTTGGGTCACTGGGAACAGGTTGGGTAGGGTTGGGATGGGGAGGATGGGAATGAAGGTGAAGCTGGATGGAGCCGTTCCAATAGGGAATACATGAGCTCAGCCGGTCCCGCGTGGATGTGATGGAGTGGGGCTGGTTTGGGGTGAACGCAGCTCCTCGGCCTGCCTGAGGGTTGAGCCCCATGGCACAACCCTTCCTTAGTGCTGCACCTCCTGAAGGTGTCGCTTCCCTCATGGATGGGATGAGGATGCCCATGAGGAGCCCTCAGGCTGATCCCATTGGAGTCACAGAACCTGGAGATCTTAGGGGGGTTGGAAGGGGAAGGATGGGGATGGGGTGACGAAAGGCAGGGAATTCCTGAGCCTGAGGTGTGGGTTTTCCCTCAGAACAAGCTCCAGAGCCACCTGGAGCCACTGAAGAAGAAGCTGGAGCTGGTGCTGAAGCAAAAATCCAACGAAGAGGAGAAGATCACGGAGCTGAGGGTGAGATCCATGCGAGATCTGTGTCAGATCCATGTCCAGCTCCCATTTCTCAGCCTTCCACCTGCCAAGGAATAACCCACCCTTGGAGTCAGGAGGATGTGAAGTCGTGGGATTAGTGGAAAGCTTTTCCGCTCTTCCCCATGGATCTGAGCTCTTGGAGGCATTGCAGTCCCTTTGCTGCAGCCTTGGAGATCTCATGGGTTGTGGGAGCTGCTTCCCTATGGGATCAGAGCTCAGTGACGGGGGTTTGACCCGCTGTGCTGTGCGACCCTGAGCACACCTCCGGTCTCTGAGCCTGCGCTTCGCTCCCCATTAGGACAAGATGAAGCTGGAGATCAAGGAGCTGGAGTCAGACTTCGAGCTGCTGCACCAGTTCCTGGTCGGGGAGCAGGTGCTGCTGCTGCACCAGCTGGAGGAGCGCTACGAGAGCCTCATGGGCCGGCAGAGCAGCAACGTGCGGCTGCTGCAGGAGCAGAGCGCGGCGCTGCGCCGCCTCTTGGCCGAGGCCGAGGACAAGAGCCGGCAGGACGGGCTGCAGCTGCTCCAGGTCTGCTTCCCTCGGGATCAAGGGAGCTGAGTCCCGATGGGACTTGTGCCAGGGAGCTGGATGGGGTGTTCATGGGCTGGAGCAGCTCCCATAGGAGATGGGATGAGGACATGGGAGCTGGAGCAGAGAAGCTGATGGAGACCTCAGAGCGGCTTCAAGGGGGCTACAAGGGTGGGGAGAGGGACCTGCAGCTGGGATAGGACAAAGGGTGATGGAACTGGAACAGGGAAGTTCAGGTTGGAGATGAGGAAGCTCTTCCCTGTGAGGGTGGTGGGACACTGGAATGCCCAAGGAGGTTGGGAATGCTCCATCCCTGGCAGGTTGGATGGAGCCTTGGGTAACATGGTCTAGCGTGAGGTATCCTTGCCCATGGCAGGGGTTGGAACTGGATGATCTTAAGCTCCTTTCCAACCTAAACCATTCCATGATGGATGGGATTCTTCCCCTCTGGGTGTACTCTTTCCTGATGATCTTTGTCTTTCTCTTCATTTCCCACCTGGATTCCTCCTTTCCCAGGACATCAAAGGCACTTTCATCAGGTCAGTCACTTCCCATTGCTCTAAATGGCTTTTCTGGGGTGGGGTGAAAGGCCTTCATGGGGAGTTTGGAACCTGGGTGTCATATGGATGTTGGAATGAATGTGGTGATGGGAGCTCCTAGAAGCAGGAAGATGGGATTTAGGGATGATGGGGGACATATAGGAGAGGGGAAAGGCTGGGAAAGGGATCTTAGAGTCTATAGGGATCATTTATCCCCTCCACTGGACAAGCAGCCACTTGTAGCCCAGATCTCTGCCCTCTGTTGTAGCCCAGATCTCTGCCCTCTCCTGGTGTGTGTTCCCTTCCCTGTTCCCAGTGCTCAATCCCGCTTTTCCTTCCCCTTCCCAAGATGTGAGAACATGAAATTCCAGGAGCCCGAGATGGTGCCTGTGGACGTGGGGAAGAAATACCGTAACTACTTCCTGCAGGACGTGGTGATGAGGAAGATGGAGAAGGTCTTCTACAAAGTCCCTCAAGGTGAGTGGGTTGGGAAACTCCCTGGATCCACAGGGATGGTGGGATTCCCTCTCCATGGGGTTGGGGTTCCTCTGGAAACAGCACCTCCTTTTCCCACCCTCTCCCTTCATCTTTTCCCATCTGCTGAATCCAATCCTGGAGTTGCAGTTTGAGGGTTAAAAGGAGGAAACGGGGTTAAAAGGAGGATTGAAGCGATTTAACCCCATCCCCAGGATTTGGGATTGGGATCCCAGATGGGGCTTTGGGCTCCCCTTAACCCCTTTCTCCCTGTGTCCCGCAGCGGAGGTGACGCTGGACCCGGACACGGCCCACCCGCGGCTCAGCCTGTCCCTGGACCGCCGCAGCGTGCGCTTGGGCGAGCGGCGCCAGGACCTTCCCGACAATCCCAAGCGCTTCGACTGGGAATTCTGCGTGCTGGGAGCACAGGGCTTCAGCGCCGGGCGCCACTACTGGGAAGTGGAAGTGGGAGGCAGGCGGGGCTGGGCGGTGGGAGCTGCCCGGGAGACGACGCGGCGCAAGGAGAAGCCGATGGGAGCGCAGCAGAAGAGGGAGATCTGGTGCGTGGGCACCAATGGGAAGCGTTTCCAGGCGCTGACGGCCACGGAGCAAACATTCCTGACGCCGGGAGAGCGGCCCCGGCGCTTCGTGGTCTACCTGGACTATGAAAGGGGTCAGCTCTGCTTCTACAATGCTGAGAACATGAGCCACATCCACACCTTCAACGCCTCCTTCCGCGAGCGCATCTTCCCCTTCTTCCGCATCCTGGCCAAGGGCACCCGCATCAAGATCTGTGCCTGATCCTGCGCTTTTCCTGCCCTTGGGATCTGGTGCTGCTTTTCCTGCCCCTTGGATCTCAGTTTGGGATCCAGCGCTGCTTTTCCTGCCCCTCAGATCCCAGTTTGGGATCCAATGCTTCTTTTCCTGCCCCTTGGATTCCATCTGGATCCTACTTTTGGATCTGGTGCTGCTTTTCCTGCCACTCAGATCTCAGTTTGGGATCTGGCGCTGCTTTTCCTGCCCCTTGGATTCCATCTGGATCCTGCTTTGGGATCTGGCGCTGCTTTTCCTGCCCTTTGGATCCTGGTTTGGGATCTGGCATTGCACTTGTCTTGCACCCATTTCCTTTCCCCACCAGCTCCTCCCGGGATCCAAAGCCAGGTTTGGGTTGGAATTAGGGAAGGATCCACCTCAGAGGCAGTTTTCCTGCTGCCAGGAGCTCTTCTCTCCCATTCCCAACGGATGACATCCCGGTGGGATTCAGTGTCATGAAGCTCTTGGCTTCATTCTGAACCAACCTCCCATCATCATCTTCCCCAACTCCCATCGCTGGTTGCACTGAGGAGGCTGGATTCCTCTGGGATTCACTTCCAACCTCCCTCAGACTCAGGCTGGTGTCCATACTTGGAGTCCATCCCGCTTTTCCCTGCGGTATTCCCTGTTTTTGGGATCTCCATCCCATTCCCCAGCACTTATCCCACGTTCCTGCTCCTGTATTTATTTTTGCTCCCTTTTCCTCTCAGTTTGTCTCGGCTGCTCCCGAGATTCCAGCTCAATCCAGAGACTCCGGTTGTGTATTAATCCCTCTTTTTTGTTGGTGGGGTTTTGTTCCTGTTGGCATTCCAGAGCTACTTCCAACTATTTTTGGCTAAAATGGGAATTAAATTGAGATTTAGTTTTATGTCAAATAATAAAGATTAAGGTTGTAAATCTGTGCCTTTGCCTTGGTGACATCCCAATGAAAGCTTCCAGGATCCAATTCCCAACAAAACCGGCTTTAATTGTGCCCTGGAACTGGGGTCTTCCATGGATCCATCAATGGATCTCTCATTAATTCCAACTGGATTTGGTCAAGCCCAAAAGTGCTGCCTCACTGCCACCCACTGGATGTGGCACCTGAATCCCTTCAGTTCTGGATGGGAATGAGCAATTCAATCCCAGATCCATAGGGAATGGCTATACAGGCATGGACCCAGTGCCTATATTCCACCTTAAATCCTTCCCTTTATTAAGGAAAATCCCTGGTGGGGATGAGGAGACCACCAGTGCCTCCAGAATGAGCTAAATTCTGGGGTTCCTTGGGAATTGTGTGTGTGTTGCCAGGTTTTTCCAGAGTCTGGGAAGGAACGAGAGCCCCCCCATTAGCTGGAAGGACACAGAATGTCCTCCCTCCCATCACATAATTTCAGTGCTGTGGGACTGAATCCCCAGTGGCTTTGAGGCTGGGGACAATACTTTTGGGAATCTGGAGCTGGGAATATGGGGACTGGGCTCTGATCCAAGCAAGAAGCCGGAATTGGACACGAAGTGGTGATGAGCGCTAGTTTATTGGGATTCCCAAAGTGGGGCTTCAGCGTGTCCCGATGGTCACCTGCCATACTCGGACCAGGTTATCCGTGTATCCCGCAAAGAGAGTCTGCAGAGAGAGGGAAAACCGGGAAGAGGTGGATCAGATGGGAAGGTAGGACCTTGAGCATGAGCACTGAGGGCTGAGGACCCAAATCCCACAGGAGAGGGGAAATCTGGTGAGTGCCGGTAGTGGGATGGAGAATGAGGGAAGGGAAGGAAAAAATGAGAAGACTGGGAAGGAGCTGGGGAAGGAGGAATGAGGGAAGCTCCTGCTGGCAGAGATGACCCCAGGAGTGCAGCACAACTGTCCCCATGCTTGGAGGATCCCCCCCAATCCCCCTTCCCAGGGCTGGGATGCAGGGACAGGGACAAGAGGACGGATTTTACCTGCCCATCTGCAGACCAGGCCAGGGATGTGCACTGGGGCGGCTCCGCTTTGCTGCTGGTGCTGATCACCTCCTGCTTCAGCTCATCCACGATGATTTTCCCTTCCAGATCCTGCGGGAAGAAGGGGAAGGAATGAAGGATCCTTGCCGGGAGCTCCTGATCTAGCTCCCGATCCAGCATGAGGGGTGCTCAGAAACAGCCTCTGGGTTTCCACATGCTTGCACTCGGATGGCATGAAGTGTTTCATCACAGCTCGGCCTGGCAGAGGCTGGGGAAGAGGTGGGTTCCCAATGGAATTCCATCGGGATGGGGACAGGGACATACCCAGATCTTGATGCTGGGCCCGGTGGCTGCACAGAGCCAGTAGCGGTTGGGGCTGAAGCAGAGAGCATTGATGATGTCCCCTCCATCCAGCGTGTAGAGGTGTTTGCCCTCGTTGAGGTCCCACAGCATGGCCTGCCCATCCTGTGGGATACAGGGAAGGACTGGGAAGCACTGGGATGAGCCAGGTCTGGGGGAGGGATCCTGGGATATGGAGCTTTGCATGTACCTTTCCCCCTGAGGCACAGAGGGAGCCATCAGGGGACACTGTCACCGTGTTCAGATATCCTGTGTGCCCGATGTGGTTGGTCTTCAACTTGCAGTTGGCCAAATTCCACACCTGGATGAGGGGAAAAGGGGATGAACGCTGCTCCTGCACCCCCAAATTCTGGGAACGTGGAAGAATTCCAGCCTGGGCTTGCTAGATTCCAACTCACTTTGACCAGCTTGTCCCAGCCGCAGGACACGATGATGGGGTTGCTGCTGTTGGGGGAGAAGCGAACGCAGGACACCCATTCCGAGTGGCTCTCATCCTGGGAAACAGTAATGGGAGTGGGATCATGGTGAGGAGACAGGGATGAGTCCTCCCCATGCCATTCAGGGGTGTTGCAGGATCAGACCTGCGCTCCGTGGCTTTTCCTTCATCCCTCAGACCCCTCCTAATCCCCAACCATAAGTGACGGGAAGGGACCTAAAGCTTTTCCTTATGGAATGTGGGAGCTCACCTGCACCGTGTACTTGCAGACCCCCAGAGTATTCCAGAGTTTGATGGTCTTATCCCTGGAGCCCGACACGATCTGGCGGTTGTCAGAGGAGAAGGCAACGCTCAGGACATCCTTAGTGTGACCCACGAAGCGACGGGTGGTGGTGCCACTGCAGGAGACACAGGGAATAGCAGGAAAATCATGGATAAATCCCATTAAAAAGGGGGGGGGAAATGCAAGTATTTGGGAGGAAAAACACCCCCTGGAGTGGTCTACAGTAGGGAAGGAGTGAAGAAGCATGGGAAGCATCAGGATGAGTTCAGCCCACATGGAATGCTGGTACTGGTGATGCCAACCCTCTCCTCCTGCACCCCCAATGGAGCCAAAAGGGGCTCGAGCCCCCACAAGGCCTCTCTCCCATCATAATTGCAGGACGTGTCCTCAGATCGCAAAGGATCAGAGATGAGTCAGGTGTAATCATCAGGAGAGGAGCTGAGAAGAGCCACGACCGCTGGGATTCATGTGATCATGGAACGGTTTGGGCTGGAAAGGGCTTTAAGATCATCCAGCTCCCACCCCTGCCATGGGCAGGGACACCTCACACTGGACCATATCATCCCCGAGTCCATCCAGCCTGGCCTTGAACACTGCCAGGGATGGAGCATTCCCAGTTTCTCCATTCCACCCACTCCAGTGTCCCACCACCCTCACAGGGAAGAGCTTCTTTATCTCCAACCTGAACTTCCCTGTTCCAGTTCCATCACCCCTTGTCCTACCTCTGTTGCAGGTCCCTCTCCCCATCCTTGTAGCCCCCTTGAAGCTGCTCCAAGGTCTTCAACAGCTTCTCTTCTCCCGCCCCAATGTCATCAACCTGTCTCTATATGGAGCTGCTCCAGCTGCTGCTCATCCCTGCTCCAGCAGCTCCATGATGCTGAGCACACTGGATGCAGGATCCAAGTGGACCACAGCAGAGGGGCAGGATACCCTCCTTTGGATGCAACCAATGCCTTGCTTGAACTTCACCTCCCAAGCCCAGCACACAAACACAATGTGGGGGGACCCGCAGTCCCCCCGGGGCTCACGTGGTGAGGTCCCAGAGGCGCAAGGTGCCGTCCCAGGAGCCCGAGAGGGCGAACTGCCCGTCGGAGGAGATGACCACGTCGCTGACAAAGTGCGAGTGCCCACGCAGGGCACGCTGTGGGATCCCGTAGTTGGTCTCGTCCCGCGTCAGCTTCCACATGATGATGGTTTTGTCTGGGATAACAGAAACAAGGAGGGGGGAAGTGGGATCAGCCCCAAAGCAACGGGCGGGTGACCCCAATGGAGGTGCCCAAGGGAAGGGGGTGAGATCACTGCTGCTCCCCATCACCAGGTCCTGCCTCTAATGCACAGCCTATTGGGGGGCTCCAACCCTGAGGGCTGCGGTGGGATGTGGGGCACAGGAGAGGCTCTGGAGGGCAACCAGGCCAATGGTCCCCTCTGACACCCCCACCCCGATGGTCTCGTCCCCTCCAATTGTTGTGTTCCCCCCCCGCATCGATGGTCTCGTCCGTGTACCCCCCCCCCCCCGCTGGGTCCCTGCCGCCGCGGCGGCGCGGCCCTCACCGCGGGACGCGGACAGGATCATGTCGGGGAACTGCGGCGTGGTGGCGATCTGCGTCACCCAGCCGTTGTGGCCCTTCAGCGTGCCCCGCAGCGTCATCTGCTCCGTCATGGCGGCGGCTGCACCGGCGATGGCGGCGGCTGCACCGGCGGATGGCGGCGGATCCCACCGAAGCCGCGGCCTGACGCGTCCGCCTGCCGCCGCGCACGGAGGCCGAGAGAAAGGGGAGACTTCCGGCGGAAGCGGAAGTAGGCGGTGGAGCTGTACGGCAACATGGCGGCGCCGTCATACCGCTCCCGCTTCCGCGCGCGCCGCCATGTTGCCGTACGGAAAGAGGAGGAAGAAGGCGGGATGGGGATGGGAGGATACAGAGAGGGCCTTGGGGGGACATTAAAGATCATCCAGTTCCAACCTCCAACTATGAATAGGGAGAATAACACCAAAATAAGCCGAAAACTGATGAGAAATGACCCCAAAGTGATGAGAAATGACCCCAAAGTGGTGAGAAATGACCCCAAAGTGATGAGAAATGACTCAATGTGATGAAAAATGACCCAAAGGGGTAAAAAATGACTCCAAATGGTGAAAAATGATCCAAAGTGATGAAAAATGACCCCAAAGTGATGAGAAATGATCCAAAAAATGATGAGAAATGACCCCAAAGTAATGAGAAATGTCCCCAGAGTGCTATTTTTGGGTGATAAAAACCAGGAATCGATGTCTCCCACCTTTGGATAGGGCGGATTTCCCTTTGGATAGGGCAGATTCACGCACAAGCAGGAGCTCCTTTGGATCCCCGCCGACTGAGCTCCAGGTCCTGGCTCCAGAGCAGCTCCTGCATCCTCTAAAGCACCCAGGGGAGATGCACCTCCTCTTTGTCCCCTCCCCAGAGGAGCCCATTCCTGTGATATCCATATTGGGATCCCCCCCCACCCTCGGCATTTAAAGCCGCTATAATTAGATGGGATCTGGCCCGGCTCAGTTGTCCTGCCCGGGACACGATTCCAGACACACGGCGTCTCCCAGTCCCGCTTCCTGGGACAAGCCACAGCCTCCACCACGGAGCCGGCCCCGGAGAGACCCACACTGGCATTGAGGGCCATCAGGTCCTGGTGAGCCTTGTGCCCTTCCACAAGCTCCGGAGGGAGCATTGGATTGGGATATCCTGTTCCATGCGGCTCTTCCTGGGAGGGAGCAGGAGAAATGTGATATGGTGCTGGAGCAGCCTGGGGCAAGAGGGACCTTTAGTGCTGGAAGTGCCCCTGATGGCACTGGGAAGCAGAAGGATTGAAAGCAGGGATCCTAGAGAAAGAGGGATCCTATAGAAGAATCCAATAGGATTGGGTGCTGGTTCCCACCCTGCAACTCCAGGAAGGTTTAGGATGACAAGCACTAAATTGAATGATGATGATTCCTCTGCGTGCTTTGAGTGGTTTAGGGAGAATTCCATTATGGATATTGGGCCTCTCTGGTGAACGGATGAGGAGAAGCAAAGGGTGGGATCTGCACCATTCCCATGGCAATCCCATCCTTGGATTCTAATACCAAAGTCTAAGAGCTGGGGAAAACAAGGAGCAGCTCCACAGCTCTATGGAGCTCTCCCTCCACCACTGGTGTTCCCAAGGGATGCTCTAATGATGTTCCCTTCATCCCCACAGGCTGGCAGAGCTGTTGGAGGTGGTTCCAGTTGGGAAGCGAACTGGATGATGGACTCAGGTAGACAAAAACCTATTCCTTAACAACGTGTGGCTCCTGTAGCTCCTAAAATCCCGCTTTGCCATTCCCAAGGGTGCTCCAGCCTCACTTTGCTCCTTAAGCTGCTCTTCTTAGTGCTGATTCCAGCGGGATGAGGCTCAGAGCCAGCCCCAAACCCATTCCCTTCTTTCCCTTTCTTCTTTTCAAGGGAAAAGGAATGCTGACCTTGGTGAGTGGTTTTCCCTCTTCCCAGGCTCAGGAATCCTAGAACAGTTTGGGTTGGAAGGGACCCTCCAATGTGGAATGGGTTGGAAGGAACCCTCCAAGATGGAATAGGTTGGAAAGGACCCTCCAAGGTGGAATGGGTTGGAAGGGACCGTCCATCATGGAATGGGTTGGAAGGGACGTTAAGATCCTTTAGTCCCACTCTGAAGTGATGCTCGTGGCCGGCGTGGGGCTGCTTTGTCCCATCGGCTGCCACCAGAGCTCAGTTCTGTGCCTCTCTTCCAGATGGATGGGATGCGAAGATCAGTGAGTGCCTTTTCCTGCCCCTTTATCCCTGAGGACGTGCTCCGGGTGCTGGAGCCTTGCCCTCACATCCCCTTTGCTTGCAGGGCGGCTGAAGGAGGACCCTGGTGAGTGCTTCCCTCCTCGTGCTGCTCCATCCCCACTGACCATCACCAACTGGTTCTGTTTCTCTTTGTCCCATCCAGAGGAGAGCGACACGGAGCTGGGTGAGTGGGGCTGGGCTGATGGGAATGCTCCTGGAGCAGAGGAGGGGCTGGTCCCTGCAATCCTGCCGCATTCCCAAGCATTCCTGAAGCTCCCTTTGGAGAGCTTGGGGCTGACCTGGCTTTATTTCTCTCTCCTAGAGGAATGTGACACAGAAAATGGTGAGTTTCCTCCTCTTTAAGGGCTCTTCCTGCTGCTACTGCTTCCTACAGCACTTCTTTTACCTTTATCTTTTCCTTTATTGACTCCATTTTCCTGGATTTGAGAATTTGGAGCTCTCAGAGCCACGTTCCTCCTGGAAATACTGCCGAGAGCAAGTGGCTTTTTGGGGTTATTCTGCTTCCAAACAAGCAGAAAGGTCTTAAAGCATAGAACTAGTAGTAAATCCTCCCTAGGGCAGCTAATCCTAGAGGATAATTAGGGATAAACCCACGTGGAGCAGAGATTGTGTCCTGTATGAGGAGGAAAACAGCTATGGAATGTGGGAAATGACCCAGAGCTTTCTCTTCTCTTGTGGTTCACTGTAGGAACACACTCAGAGATTGGTATGTATCATCCTTATCCTTGCCATATGGACACCTATAATAGGGAATTCCTTGTTGGATAGATCCCATGTGAGCGCTGGGACCCATCCGCACCCCAACTCGCACGGGCTCTGCCCATTACCCTACCCAGGGATTCCAATGGGTCAGATTCCCATCATCCCTTAACATTCATCCTGCTTTATCTCCCTGCTTCCAGGTGAGCTCACAGCAGAAATTGGTAAGTCCTGATGCAATTCCCATTGGTCGGGTTCCTGTGGGTTGGGATCAGATGATTTGCCAGGGGTTTATTCCTGGTTTCTCCCTGTTATCCCTCAAAAGCAGCAGAGGCTCCAGGAGACCTTAGAGCAGCTCCAGTGCCTAGAAGGGCTACAGGAAACCTTGAAGAGGGGCTTTGGATAAGGGATGGAGGGACAGGACAAGGGGAATGGCTTTAACCTGGAAGAAGGAAGAGTTGGATGGATATTGGGAAGAGGGTGGTGGGACACTGGGATGGGTTGCATCGGGAAGGTTTGGACGCTCCGTCCCTTCAACCTGCTCCAGTGGAAGGTGTCCCCATGGCATTGGGTTGGAGCTGGATGAGCTTTGAGGTCCCTTCATCCCAAACCAAATAGTGAGAACAAAGGGAATTCCCAAGCCAAAGCCCTGGACAGGGCAGGAGCATCCCTGGTGAAAACCCAGATTTCTTCTCCTCTTGTTGACCATTCCTTGCTTTTCCATGTATTTCCAACCAGACAGCCTGACCTCCGAGCTGGGTGAGTGCTTCCCTTCCTCTCGCCTTTGTTCCATTGGGATGTTTAGGAAAGGGGTGATTATTCCCTCCTCAAACACTCCTTCCTCCAATCTGGGCTACAAATAACCTCAACCCATTCCACAGAATGGTGTAATTCCACATTATTCCAGGATTTGGGATGGAGGATGATGGGGGGGGGGTGGGGTGGAGCATTCCCTGACCTTTGGTGTTTTCCCTTTCAGAGGAACGGGACAGGAGAATCAGTAAGTTCCACTTCTCATTCCTGGTGGGAATCACAGCCCAGATCACCCCGTGTGCTCTGGACCTGGTTCCTAAAGGATTTGGGGGATATATGGGAGGGTTTGGGATTGTCTCATTGCAGAAGTGGGGTCTGGGCTGCTCTGATCAGCCTCAGCTTCCCATAGTTCATCCCTGTTTCCATCAATACAGGGATGGTTCTTTTCCCATATCCCAAAGCCTCTTTGAGCTCATTCCCATCAGCATGGGGCAGTTACAATACAACTTTTCCCTTGGGAAAGCCATTGGCACATCCATAGGGAAACCAAGGTGGATTTTAAAAGGCTAATATTCCTTTATTTCCTTTGATTCCAGGCAAACTCACAGCAGAGCTGGGTAAGGAGGTTTCATGTCCTTAAAGTTATCCTTCGGGATGCAAAGTGCTGGGGATGGGAAAACCTGGGAAAACAGAGTGTTTTGTGGGATCGGGGAGGGATAAGTGGCTTAAAAGGGATTTCTCCCTTCCCAAAGCTCCGTTTTGGGATATTCCAACCCCAGGGAACAGGGCTGGGAAGAGCTGTTGGTGTCTCTGCAGTGATTGATCGTTTCTTGGCTCTTTTAGGTGAATGTGATGCCAAGATCAGTAAGTGGAATTCCTCCTCAGATGGGGGGGGGGGAACAGGAACAGAGGGAGAAATCCTGCTGGAAACCTGGAAGAGGGTTTATGGATGGAATAACATCCACAACACGTAATTCCAGTGTATAACCCTCAGCTCAAGGTGATGCTGGGGGTGGGAATAGTGGCTTTCCCAATCTGAGTGCTCCAGAGATGCCAGGAATAGGGAAGGAAATCACTTATTAACCATTTTCCTGCCTTTTCCCCCTCCTTTGCTTCCCAGAGGAACGTGACCGGAAAACCAGTGAGTATTATTCATGCGGTTTTGAGTTGAAAAACCCAGATTTTGGGCAAATCTGAGTGGGAGAAATACCAAACGGGAACATTTCCCTGCAAGTCTCGGCCTAAGCTTTGGCTTTTCCCTAAACCCCTCCTGGATAACCAGGAATATCCTTTCCCTCCTCAGCCAAACTCGCCGCTGAAGTCCGTGAGTGCTTTTCCCTCTTTTCCATCCCAAACTCTGGCTTTTTGGTCTTGGAAACACCCACTTTGAGTCCCTTTGCTCCATCTGATGCCTCTTCTTTGCCTCTGGTCCCAAAGGGCGCCTCACTGCTCTACTGGGTAAGTGTGGTTCAGCCTCCCATTCCCGGCATGGATTGTATGGAATGACATGGGAGGAAAGCTGCTCCCACCTCCTGGCCTTTGTCCTTTGGGAAGAGGGACAAACGACCCGCAAAATGATGGATTTGAGCCTTTTCCCTCCTTTTCCATGCAGGAGACCGGGATTCGAGGCTTCGTAAGTGCTTTTGGGTTCAATCTGGTCCCGGGTGGCTTTTCCTCAGCCTGTTCCTAAGGGATCTCCTCTCCTGGGCACCACTTTCCCCAGTTTTCCAGTGTTTCTGTATCCCAAACCTTCCATCGCCCCCAAATGGGCATTGCTGGAATGGTGCTTTTCCTCGCTGCTGTATTTCCTGGTCCCTCTTTCCCTTCCTTTCCCTCTTCCCTATTTTCCACTATTATTCCACACTCTTGTTATTCCTCCAACCCTGTGTAAGCTGCATCCAGGGAGTTGTTCCCACTGTGCCCAGAGAGGAGATGGGAACACTGATCTCAATACCCTCCTCTCTCCCCTTTCCAGGGAAACTCACTGCAGAACTCAGTGAGTAACTTTCCTGCCGGAAAAAGAGGGGAAAAGGGGAAAAATGGACCTGGAAAACTGATGTGAATCTCATTCCTTATCTTTGTCTTAGCTAAATGTGACGCGACGATCAGTAAGTGACATTCCCTGCTCCAGGGCTGATGCTTCCCATCATTGCAGGGATCCTGGAATTCCTTCATTTGGGAAGTTAGAATCCAAAGGTCAAGGGGAGGGGAAAGGAAAATAGAAGGGGGGAAATTCCCATGGGAAGAGCTGAGCTGGGATCATGGAGTTTGGGAACTCAGATGGGATCTAACACTGTTTCTGCTTGAAGGGATCTTCACGGTGGAGCTGGGTAAGTCCAATGCTTGATTTTCATTAAACTTCCATACATTTTAATGACTTGATTCATCTTTTACTGAAATGTTTCAAAATATCCAAGATTTGGGATATTGAATCCTATAAAATTGTGGTTTTCCCAAAGGAATCCTCAATCCAAGCCCCAGTCTGGGCTCTGCCTCTGGGAGCTGGTGGGAAACAGCATCATAGGGGCTGAGATGGGGAAGTTTTAACCCCCCCAAAAAACTAGAAATGGGAATAACGTGTATATAATGGGAATAACACAGAGCAGGAGGCACTTGGTATTCCAGATTACGGGATAAGATAATGAAGGGTGAGGGGCAGGAGCCATGGAAGTAAATCCTGGTTGTTTTCCCTCCATTCCAGGCGAGCAGCACACAAAAATAGGTGGGTTTCACCTCCCTTTTCCCAGAACCTGGATTTAGGGAATTCCAGAGGCTTTTCCATAAATCCCGTTGTGTTTTCCCTCTCTTTTCTCAGGGGAACTCACTGCAGACATCAGTAAGTCCCTTCTCCATTAACCCTGGGTTAGGTGGGAATGATGCAGATCCCGGTGTGCTCACCCCCCATTCCCACTGCTTTGTAGAAGAATGCAGCAGGAAGCTCCGTAAGTGCCTCTTTTTAATCCACCCTTGGGATTCTGTCCCCGAGGAAGAGGAACAACACCAGACCCCTGCTTTGCTGTGGGTTTTCCTCTCTGTTTGCAGGGAAGCAGGCAGCAGAACTTGGTAAGGAATTCCCTTTGCTCAACAAGGAGATTTCCTTGGGTTTCCCAGGTTTTCCTGCCCAGCTGGGGTCCTTAAGGGGAAATTCCTGTTCTAATTGGGTTTAGGAGGATGTGTGCAAAAGCTGGGATAAAAGTGTGAAATATAGATGGGCCTGTGGGTGGATCCTGTGGGAGATGGTAGGATAGATGGTAGGATATGTAACAGGATATACGATTATATGGTAGGATATAGGATAGGATATATGATTATACGATAGGATGTATAACAGGATATTTGATTATATGGCAGGACAGATGACCCTATGGTAGGACCATGTGATAGATTCCATAACAGGTTCTATGATTCTATGACACAATGGGATCACTATCCCCCCAAATCCCGTTTCCAAGCAGCGCCGGGGATCAGATCGCAGCTCCAGGAAAAACCTTTGGAGCTGGGATCTCATTTGAGCTCATTTCTGTCTCTTTCTTTGCTCTTTGTAGAGGAACGGGACGTGACCATCCGTAAGTATTCCCAGCTCCATCCCACTGCTATTCCTAGGGATGAGCTCAGGAGCAACACGAGCTGCGGCTGAAGGAAGGACACAGCCGTCACATCCCGGCTGGCAGAGCAGGAATACCAGGGGAAGCACCAGCACTGGGGGGGTTTCATGGATGCAGACACTTATTCCCCCTATAAATCCCATCTGGATTCTTCCTGGGTCATGCCTGGGGCTGGTTCTCACCCACAAGTGTTCATTGTGTGAGGCTCGAGGGGTTTGGAAGGGGAATAGGGGTGGGAATGAAGTGCTCCAAGATCCCAAGAGGTGCTCTGGGATACGCTGTGAATTCCTTAGGATTTATTCCCGTTATTCTTTTTCATTCAGGGGAAAACGAAGCTGAGATCCGTAAGTGCCTTTCCAGGTTCCAGGGGGGGTCGTGACTAACCCAGCACTTGGTCTAAATGCAATATCCACAGTGGGAAAGGGGTTTCCCTGTGGGAATTCCCTGGGAAACCCAAACACAAGAGAATAAACCCCAAATGGGGGGCTTGAATGTTCCAAATGACTTCAGTTTGGAGGAAAAGTGGAAAAGGGAGGGGGAAAGGGGACATAAATGAAGGTTTTCATGGGGGATCCCAATCTGGCCGGTGTCAAATTGGCCCCAGTGTGCCTGGGATGGGATTTATGTAGATAATGCATTGATATTCTCCATATTCCATGTCTGTCATGTGATTTATGTCCTAAATCTGTATCTTATGTGCCCTAAATAGATTCTTAAATGGATAATAATCATATTCCATTATAAATATATCCCTATAAAGTGTATAATCCATAATGTTGGCATCAGAAAGTCCATGCTTGACCTAATCCGTGTCTCTCTGCTCCCAGGGCGCCTCACGGAGCTGCTGGGTACGTGTTTTCCTGGCCATAAATCCCATGGGAAAAGGGCTGGTAATGGCATTAACTGGGATCTCTTTCCTCTTGCAGAGAGCCAGGATTCAGGAATCCGTAAGTTGCTATGTACATCCTGCCCTGAGGGAAGTGGTTGATGTGGCTCCTAATGCCAACAAATAGATGGATGTGGGGAAATGGTCGCTGGAATATGGCAGGAATCGGAGGGGAATGTCCCAGGAATCTGATCCTCTCCCTGAATCCCTGTGAGAGTTTCTGCTCCTTCTATATTGGCAAAATTTTAACTCTGGAATTCTTTCCTTCCCCTTTCCTTTCCCCTTTTCCTCTCCCTTTTCCCTAACTTTATCCCCTCCTCTCTAAGGGAATCTGGAACAGAGCTGGATAAGCTGGTTCCAAACCTCCCCACATCCATCCATGGGGATTTGGTGGCTCTGTTTGGCTCTTCCCATCCTTTGGCATCTACTTTTGGGGATAACAGCAGAGGGCCAAGGGGCCTAAAATAACACCAGGGAAAACTAGCCAAGGGATAGACCCTGAGATGGGGATGGGAAATGGGGCTGGAAAAGGGCAAATCCAGGTCTCACCTTTTCCTTTCCCTCTTTTCTCTCTGGCAGAGGAGCTGAGGGAGCAGGAAGCTGGTGAGTGCTTTGTTCCTGCCCCTCAGGGGTTGGGTAGGCCCAGTATGGCTTCTATAATGGATCAACACTAATGGATCCATCTCATTCCACTGCAGATGAATCTTCTGAGGAGCTTGGTAAAGCTCCAGCTTCCTTCCAACTGGAAAACTGGGATGGGCCGAGGGCTGGGGCTCTACCAATGTCAGAGCATGGGAACGACAGCAAATGAGGGATGGAGCTGGAAGGGGAAAAAGATACGAGGAATTCTCATTCCTTCTCCTTCCACTTCCCTTTTCCTTCCTTTCCCCTTTTCCTTCTCTTTCCCTTCTCCCCCCTTCTCTCTTCCCCTTCTCCTCCCCTTCCCAGAGGACAGTGACCTGGAAAGAGGTGAGCACCATTCCCCTTCCTGCCTTGGCAGGAGCACTTCCTGCCTGTATTCCCTGCTCTGATGCACATCCCTGGTTCTCTCCTCTCAGATGAGCTCACTGCAGAGCTGGGTAAGCCACTTCTTGGTATCCTGATTGGAATTCTGCTGGGTTAGAAGCTCCAAGGTTGTTCCCATGGGAAATCAGTGATGTGAACATCAGAACTTCATCCTTAATAGCAGCTTTTTGCTTTTCCCCACCATTTAACTGTGGATATGGAGGAAATTTGGGTCTTCCCATAGGGAAGGAGAAGGGAATAGTAGGGAAGGAGAAAATCCCAATGGAAATCCATGGTTTCTCTCCCTTATTATCCTAATCTTGATTTTCTTCCTTGTTTTTAGAGGAACGGGATAAACAAATAGGTGGGTTTTGTTCTCCTTTTGGGTGGATTTGGGTGCTTGGGATGGGTCTGCAGCAGGCAGATTCCGTCTGCGTTATCCCAATCCCAGGAAGAGCTTCCCACCCCCCACCCAAATACCAAATTCCCACTTGGTTGTTGAAATACTGGAGTTGTTCCTGAAGTTTCAGATGAGGCTTGAGCCCAGGAATCCTAATTGTGTCCTTTATTCCCTTCCTTAAAGGGGAAATCACAGAGGAGCTTGGTAAGTCCTTCCCGGTCTTTCCTCCTTTCTCTTCCCCTTTCCCTGCTATTCCCCTTTCCCTGCTCTTCTCCCACTTGCAATGTGGGTGCTGCAAAGAACCTGAAGCTTTGTTTCTTTTCCCTTTTTTTCCCATTCCCAGCGGAGCAGAGCACGCGCATCGGTGAGTGCTGCTCTTCCATAGGGAAATGGAGCTCTTCCCTTCTAACATGGGATAAAGGAGCCTTAGGCTCCATGTCCGTGGCTGCTCAATGTGTGCTTCTCCCCGAGCATCCCAAATCCCTTTGGAATGATGGTTTGGATACATGGGGATCAGTGATTCCTAATCCATTGGAATACAACCCAAAATGCATAAACTTCTGGTTGATGGATCTATAAGGGGGAAAGAACCATAACTAAATCTACTTTTCCTTTTGCTCTTCCCAGAGGAACTCACGGTGGAGCTGGGTGAGTCCCTTCCCTACCCCAACCAGGGTGGATCCTTTGGGATTTAGGCTGGGGTTAGTGGGAGCCTGTTGGTTCTTTGCTTGAAGATGAGGGAAGCACATATGGGAATGATAGCCAGGGCTAAATGGGAATGTCAGTTCTCTACATGGAACAGCAAAACATCAGTTCATCATCTCAGGATGAACACCCAAAAACTGGGGAATAACTCATTTTCCCTCCCTTTTCCATCTGTTTTCCTTCCTTTAGGACAACGGGATGCCCGGATTGGTACGTGTCCACCTCCTCCCTGCTCCTACACTTGTGCTTCCATTGCCATGATGATGGTGATGGATCAGTTGGGATTTGTTCTCTCTCAGGTGACCTGTCTGCAGGGATTGGTGAGTGTTTTCCTGCTTCCAACTACACACTTTGAGATTTGGATTTGGAAAAAATCCATCTGGGAATAACTTGGATTGATTTTGACTTCTCTTTCCATAGAGACCCGCGAGAGGAGGATTGGTGAGTGGCAGGGTCTGGCCTGAGACCTCTGTGTGTGTGATCCTGGCACTGGGAATTCTCATGGGAATCCTTCCTTTCCTCTTGACTCTCCAGAGGAGCTCACAGCAGAGCTCGGTGAGTGCCTCGGATGGAAGAGAGATGCGTGGAACGGGTGGGATGGGACTAAAGCTCATCCCATTCCAACCCAATACCATGTGCAGGGGCACCTTCCGCTGGAGCAGCTTGCTCCAACCCTGAAGGGATGGAGCATCCCAACCTTCTCCATTCAACCCGTTCCAGTGTCCTACCACCCTCAGAGTGAGGAATTTCCTCCCATTGTCCCATCCAACTCTTCCCTTTTCTTTTTGGGAGCAGTTATCCTCATCCCATCCCTATGTGCCATTGTAGAAGCCCCTTCCCAGGTCACCCCTTTAGGCACTGGAAGCTGCTCCAAGGTCTCCCTGAAGCCTTCCCTTCTCCATATCTTATCTCATTATCCAAGCAATGCTAATCCCTGGGCACAGGAATTTGGGATTACTTTGGGAATGCTGGGAACGCACACTGACCTTTCCCTTTGCTTCTCTTCTCAGAGGAATACAAAGCCAAAGCACGTGAGTGACCCTGGGTGCAGCCAGTGAGGATCTGCGGGGTTGGAAGGGTGGGAATGTGGCTTTGTGGGTGTTCCACATCCATGGACATCATGGGATCACCTGGGAAATGGGGAAACACGGCCAGGAATGTTCCAATGGTAACAGGGCTTTGGCTTCTCCTCTGAAGGAAGGTGCCTCCAGGAGCACAGTGAGTGACCCCCCTGGCTCCAGGATACCCCCTTGGCTCCAGGATCCCCCCCTGGCTCCAGGATCCCCCCCGGCAGCACTGTGAGTGCTTTGTGTGTGTCCTTAGGGAAGGAAGAGGAGACAATGGGTGAGTGCTGGCAGAGAGGAGAAGGATGCGATGGGTGAGTGATGGGGCTCTGGAAGGGACCACAGGGAGCCCTGAGGGACAAAACACCCTCTGGATGGCCAAGAGGACACCAAAATCCCACGTAGATGCCCAAGACGACACCAAAACATCCATTAGATGTCAAGGAAGGCACCAAAATGCCCATCAGATGTCAAGGAAGGCACTAAAACCCCTGTAGATGCCCAAGATGACACCAAAACACCCATTAGATGTCAAGGAAGGCACCAAAACACCCATCAGATGTCAAGGAAGGCACTAAAACCCCTGTAGATGCCCAAGAGGACACCAAAACACCCATGAGATGTCCCAGAGGACCCCGGTCCCAGACAAGGAGCAGCTCCAGGGTTAACCTCCCCCTTCCCTTCCCCCTCTGCAGCGGAGGTGACGCTGGATCCAGCCACAGCCCATCCACGCCTCATCGTGTCCCCGGAGCTGCGGAGTGTGCGGTGGGAATTTCGCCTGGAGCAGCCTCCCGACGTTCCCGAGCGCTTCGACACCGATCCCTGCGTGCTGGGCGGCGAATCCTTCTCCTCCGGGCGGCACTGCTGGGAGGTGGACGTGGCCCAGGGGCAGTACTGCGCCATCGGCGTCAGCAGGGCCTCTTTGAAGAGGAAGGGCCCCATCAGCTTCAGCCCCGAGGAGGGGATCTGGGCCCTGCAGCAATGGGGCTTCCAGAGCAGAGCCCTCACATCCCCCCCCACCGCCCTGAACCTGGCACGGGTGCCCAGGAGGATCCGGGTGTCTCTGGATTATGAGTGGGGAGAGGTGAGGTTCTTTGATGTGGAGAACCAAGTCCCCATCTTCACCTTCCCTCCGGCATCCTTCCGTGGGGAGCTGCTCCGGCCCTGGTTCTGGCTGGAGCTGGGCTCCATCTCCCTGCGCCGGTGACCATCCTGGTGCGGAGGGGCTGGAGGAGCCATGGAAGAGCCTTGGGGGCTGTGGGAGATCACTGATGGACACTGTGGTCATCACCATGCACATCTCACTGTCCCCTGATATCCCTTGGATATCCTTGATATCCCTGTGATATCCCTCTTCCATCCCTACATGCTCCAAGAGCCTTGAACCATGGCTCCCACCCCACAGTTGGACACCCAGCAGGTGCTTCCCAATGGACAATAAACCACTTGAGCCTCTCCAGAGCATTTGATTCCTTTATGCGGCTGGTTCCAGGGTTAGGACTGTCCTTGGATCATTCCATGTGGGATCATTCTAGGCAGGATCTCACCCCAAGTACCCCAAAGCTCCATCATTGCCCATTGAGGTGGCCCCATGGGGCGGGTTGGCTGGAGAAGACCCAAGTGGGAGGAGAAGGGATGGACAAGTCCAAGTGGGGCCCCTGAGGGGTAGGAGTGAGCCGTGCCCCGGCAGCACATTCCTCGCCTGTTTCCTTAAATAGGGATGATCTTATCCCTGTATCCTGCATGTGACCGGCTCCGGGCAGCCCTGGTGCAGCTGGAGAGGAGCCCCACGGGCTGAAGAACCCCAGGATCCATTAGAATCAACCCAGGAGCTGCTGCCAACGGGGTAAGTGGCTCCTTCGGGATGGTCCCAGGGACAGGAAGACCCTAAATCCATGGATTGCGGGCATTGGGAGGGCTCTGCCTTGGCTTTGCTCCATTAGAAGCCACCATGGGGGGACGTGTTGGAGACTGAGTTTGGGGATGAAAGGATGGTTCCCACCATCATGTTGGTTCCTATGGATGGAGATGGATGCCCAAGTCCAGGGATTACTGAAGGACAACTCCTCCCTTCCCAAACTATCATCCAAAGGAGTTCGGAGATTCCCGATGCTCCATGCTGAGACCTCTCCATGTCATGCAGGCAGCTAAGGGAACAAGAAGTGGTGGATCCATGGCCTCTGGTCCATCTGGGGCAAGGGATGAGGAACCTGGTCCCCTGAGCCGGGATGGAGGTGGAACATCCCGATCCCGGCTGTGCTGCTCCATTGGAGATGCCCATAGGAACCATGTCAGGAAAGGAAGCTTCCAGCCCAAGCAGCACCTGGAGCACCTGGTGGAGAAGCTGAAGCTCCTGGGTCTGGATGAAGGCCAGGAGAAGGAGCAGCTCTGCTCATGGCACAGGATCCCATGGGATGCGGAGGCATCCAGCTCCGGACATGATGGACCAAGGATTTGTGGAGGTCTTAGCACAGAAGAGCCCATCCAGGACAAAGGCAGCTCCATGAATGAGGTTATTCCTTTCCTGACCATCTTAAGGGGTTTCTGGGTGCTCCTCGGGATCCCGGGCTTGGAGCCAGCTTGGATGTTCCCTACAGTTGGGCTTTATCCCCATGGGAATAACTGGGGGGATCCAGACAAGAATAACCCCAAGCCTGGTGCTAAACCCAGGAAAATGGTTATTCTGAGCCTAAATCCCAGCAGGCATTTGAGTCCCTCATAGGGGTTGGATGGATTTTGAAGGGCGCTTCCCAACCCATTCCAGTTTATCCCATGTGAGAATGAGACTGGTTCCTCTTGTGTCTTCTCCGTCCTTGTGCCCATTTGCTTCCAAGCATCCCACCTTTCCCAATCCTGCTGGATACCCTCCCAACCCACTTTTCTAGGAGCAAACACGGAAGGACCTGGAGACGCTCAGGACCCACCGGGAAGCACTTTGGGAACGGAAGGCGCATGGCGAGAGGCGATGCCAGGATTACCTGGTACGTGGATGCCCTCATCCCTAGGAGCTGCGGTGTTATCCCAGTGCAATCCATGCTCATCCCATGTCCCGCAGGCACGGACGGAGCTGCAGAGGCAGGCGGTTGTGTTGGAATTCCGGCGCCTGCGCCGCTTCCTGCGCGATCAGGAGCTGATCCTGCTGCTCCAACTGGGAGAGCTGGACACGGAGGCAATGGGGAGGCAGGAGCAGGAGGAGACCAAGATCCAGGGGGAGATCTCGCTCCTCAATGTCCTCATCTGTGCGATGGAGAAGCAGCTTCAGGGACCTGGGAGCGCATTCCTGCAGGTGGGATGTTCCCCCTTGGCATTGCCTTGGATGGAGCTTTCCCAATGGATTGAGGTGGGAGAATGAGGCTTGGCCCTCCCTGTCTCTATCCCAGGATGCCCGAAGTGCTGTGGACAGGTACGTGCTCCTCCACCACTCGTGTCCCATGGGAAGGCTCGTGGGTACCATTCCCATGGGAATTCCGGCTTCAAGGCGGGGCTTGAAGCAAGGTTTGGAGACAAGGAGGCGGCTCCTCTTGGCCACTGGGCCAATGGGACCCAAGTGTCCTGTGGGCATCTCCAGCTTGGGACACGGGGACACTGGGGACAACCAGCTCCTCCCCATCCCCACAGGATGTGGGGTGCAGGAGGCTTGGCCCCAGCCCCACAACTAAGGTCACATCCAGGTTGGAGATGGGCAGTTCCCGGGGGATAACGGACACCTTCCAGGACCTGGAGCAGAAGCTCCAGGTCATCTCTCAACAGAACTGCGTCCTTAAGGACGTACTGGGGACATTCCAAGGTACAGGGGGTGATGGATCCATCTACCCTGTTCATCCTGGTTTTCCTGTTTTCCCAGGAAAAGCAGGAGCGAGCATTACCTGAGATCCTTTGATCCATTCAACCTTTGTTCTTCATCCCATAGACACCTTGCTATCAGAACTGGAGAAGGAGCAAGGACCATCCCCAGGAGGAGATGGAAGAGGTGAGGACCTTTGGAAAAGTGCCTCCAGAAAAGGCATTTTTAGGCAAAATTGGGCTTAAAAAGGTTGGGAATGAGGAGCTTTGGGGTTCCTGGGCATACAGAGGGGTCCTCCAGCACGAGGCAAGCAGGAAGATATGGAGATGGATGTTGGACATCAGGAACTATGGGGTGATGGGTTTAAACTGGAACAGGGAAAGTTTGGGTTGGATGTAAAGAAGTTATTCCCTATGAGCGTGGTGGGACACTGGGACAGGTTGAATGGAAAAGGTTTGGATGAGTCATCATCTGGACCGGGCTTGGAGCATCCTGGTCTAACGGGAGGTGTCCCTGCCCTATGGATGATGCTAAGTCCTTCCCAACCCAAACCATGCCATGGTTCCATGGGTGTCCCTGCTCCCAGTGGCCATGCGCGGTGCTGGGTCCATCACGGGCCATTCCTGGGTGCTGATGCCCCCCTCCCTTCCCTTTCCCTCCATCCCAGCTCCCTTTGTGACCCTGGACCCCTCCACCGCCAGCCCCCGGCTCGTGGTGTCCCGGGACCGCCGGGGGGCGCAGTGGTCGCGCACGGCTCAGGACGTGCCGGGCTCCCCCCTGCGCTTCAATGGTTCCTGCTGCGTCCTGGGCAGCCCCGGCTTCGCGGCCGGAGCGCACCACTGGGCCGTGGGGGTGGCCGGGGCCGGCGCCTGGGCGCTGGGGGTGGCCCGGGGCTCCGTGCCCCGACGGGGCTGGATCCCATTCCGGCCGGATCAAGGGGTTTGGGCCATGGGGCGCTGCGGGAGCCAGTTCTGCGCCTTCACCGACCCCGTCACCCCCATTCCCAGCACCGGCTGGGCCGGGAGGGTGCGGGTGGTGTTGGATTATGAGGGGGGCAAGGTGAGGTTTTACCTGGCAGAGGGGGACCCCCCCGTGTTCATCTTCCCAGCGGCTTCCTTTGGGGGAGAGAGCGTCTTCCCCTTCTTCTGGCTGGGGAAGGGATCCAGCTTCCGCCTCTGCCCATGAGGGCTCCTGCTCTTGTTTTAACCTGTAAGAGAACGGTTTTGCTCCCAAGAACTGATTAGAATTCTCTTGGCAATTGTTTTCATCCTGCCCCATCCCGTGTCCATAGGGCATCCCAGCTTCCGGAGCATCCTTTACTGAACAGCACTGATTGTATCCACACCGTTCCCTAAATTCTTATGGGATGATGCTGGCGCCAGTCATGGAGTGAAGGGGAGATGGGGCTTTGTATGGGTTGGGGTTTACTGGTCTTGACCCAGGGGTGGACCCATAGAGAGACCCACGGACAACACGGATGTGGAGGGGGGGCAATGGGGATGGGTGCGATGGCGAACCAGCGACATGGATATGGATTTATCGGGGGGGGGGTGGGGGTGGTGGGAAGGTGGAAAAGGGGGTTTGGCTGTCCCCCGAGGGCTCCGGTTCATAGATCAATGCTTCGGCTTTCCCTGTGTTCTGGAAGCGATGAGGCTCCCCCATCCCGAAGAACAACATGCAGGGATCAATTCGCAGCTTCAATTCCACTGAATTTGTTTAACTCCACACTCAGAGCAGAGGTCTGTGGGCGTCTGATGGGCTGGGAGATATGGGGCAACCCCTCCAAGTGTGGCAGCAGTGGTGCCCAAAAGTGTCCTGGCAGCGGTGGGATTCGAACCCACGCCCCCGAAGAGACTGGAGCCTTAATCCAGCGCCTTAGACCGCTCGGCCACGCTACCTCCGTAGGGAAACCTGGGCCTCCTCGTGTGATAATAAGGGGGAAAACGGGAATTCTGTGACATTCCCAACAGGATTTAAAGGGAAAAAGGGGAGGAAGGGGATAGGGTTGAGTTATCCCCCTGGGAAGGATGTGATTCCCTGTGGAAAACAGCCGGTGAAACTCCCCTTGGTGCCTCTCCCCACCCTGGGGCCCCTCTGGGAGCTCTCCAGAAGCCCATCTATAAGGATACTGAGGATGGGATATCCCCACTCCTGGTGCTAACCCCTATCCCACAGCCCCAGTGTGTTCTGACACCTGAAATTCCCCCCCCCCACACACAGCCCGAGGCCATCCTGCCATCAGGAACGTCCTCTCCATCTCCACGATGGGGGCTCGGATTCTCCAGCCCCAGCTCCACCAGGACCATGTCCCATGTCCCCAGTTCTCAACCTCCAACACAACCACGTTCAGGAGCATCATCCCTGCTCCAGGAGCAGCCGGAGCCATTGAGATGGAAGAACCATGGAGGGTTCCCCCTATCAAATCACAACCCCACACTCCCGGAGACCCGCGCTCATTTATTGCCCCTCTTGGTGAAGCTGGGACACACAGAGGAGGTTCCCATCCCCATAGTGTTTGTCATGGTGTGGGTCTGGGTGGCAGCAACACCACTCAAATGAGATAGAGCATGAGGGGGGAAATGGGGAGGAGAGCCTGTGTCTGGAGAACAGAAGATCCGGATCTTGGGGGGACCCCTCAGCTTCAGGATGGGCTTTATCCTTTTCAGGTGGTTTTGAAGGTGGGAGATGGAAAGAGGCTCTTTAGGCTCCAAAGGAGGAGCTGGATGATCTCCTCCAGCCATTCCTAATGCACCAGCCCCGTGCTGTGACCCACAACCGTGTGCTTGGTCCTGAGGGCGTGCTCTGGTGGGGAGGGTGCAGGGAGGAAAGGTGGAAATCAACGTTGCAAGGCGTTTACGGGAGGGATGAGGTGTCCATTCATCCATGTATCCATCCATCCACCCATTCATGACTCATCCATTCTGTGCCCATCCATCCATCTATGCATCCACCCATCCCCAAGTTGCACACCCAAGGTACCAAACCCAAGTCACCGACTGCCCGCTCCCAGCAGCTCCTTGCAGCTCCTCAGGTGCTTCTTTAGGGATGAGCTGGACGTGAAGCATTTCCTGCACTGGGCGCACTCGTAGGGTTTCTCCCCGGTGTGGATGCGGCGGTGGATGATGAGCGTGGAGCTGGCGCGGAAGCACTTCCCGCACTCGGGGCACTTGAACGGCTTCTCCCCGGTGTGGACGAGCTGGTGCCGCCGCAGGCTCGTGCTGTCCCGGAACCCCTTCCCGCAATCAGGACACTGGTGGGGCCTCACCTTCCTGAGCTTCCCACGGGAGAAGGCGTCTGAAGGCAGATTCTGGTGCTGCTGGAGATGGGCCATGAAGGAGGACCTCTTTGGGAAGGTCTCTCCGCACTCAGCACACTTGTAGAGGCCATGATCCATGTGGCTCTTGCGGTGTTTGCTCAGGGATTTGCTCCCCGCGAAGCTCTTCCCGCAGTCGGGACACTCGAAGGGCTTCTCCCCGGTGTGGAGCCTCCGGTGGGTGATGAAGGTGTACTTGGACATCAGCTTCTTCCCGCATTCCGGACACACAAAGAGGGATCCTTCCACATGGATCTTGCGGTGCTTTTTCAGGGACTTGTTGGCCATGAAGCTCTTCCCGCAATCGGGACACGGGAACGGCCTCTCCCCGGTGTGGATGCGCTGATGGGTGACGAGGGACGACTTGGACGTGAGGGCCTTCCCGCACTCAGAGCACCGGTACGCCATGCTCTCTCCGTGGAGCCGCTGGTGCTTCCGCAGGGATTTGGTGGAGGCCAAGCGCTTCCCGCACGTGGGGCACTTGTGGGGCTTCCTCCAGCACTGGCTCTGCTGATGGTCCTGCAGCATGAAGCTGCAGGCGAAGCTGCTCCTGCAGATGTAGCACGTGAAGGGCTTCTCCCCAACATGGACCCGCTGGTGCCGGATGAGGGATGAGCCGCGGCTGAAGCTTTTCCCACACTTCCCGCACTTGTGCTGCTCTGGCGGCGTCTTGGGATAAGGTTTCCTCCTGTTGTAGCCGGATGAAGATGATCTCCTCCCATGGGGCTTGTAGCCCACGGTGATGCTGCCTTTGGATCTCTTCATCATCCTGCCATCGTCTCTGTAGGAGCTGTCTTCTTTAGTGTCGCTTGTCCATCCATCATCTGCTGGGATAAGGCAGAGAATAACGGGAATCTGCCCTTGAGGATGGATGGGGAGAAGCACCCAATGGATAAAGGGAATCCACCCTTGGGAAAGGATGGATTGAAGCACCCAACCCCCCCAGGTCCTTTACCTGAGGATGTGACGGATGCAGAGGACCTTTCGACATCCCAACAGCTCCTCCACTGCTTCCTGCTTCTGGACCACAGCATGAGAAGGGGTCTGGCCCTTTCCTCCTCCTCCTCCTCGGAGCTTGGGATTCCCGGGATCCAAATGTCCTCCCCTTGCTGCAGCAGGGCCGGGTTGTACACGTTGAAGCCTGTGAAGGTTGATGGCAATGGGTGGACAGTGACCATCAGGAGGCATTGACCCTCAGCCCTCTTTGGGAAGAAAAGGAGAATCCAGGTCTCCCGGGGGGGGGCAGGATATGTGGGGTGTGCCTACAAGGTGATGGAGAAGGCTTCTCAAGGAATAAGGAAAAAGACCAGCCCTGAGACCAAAAGCAGGGGAAAGGTGTAGATTGTCCATCTGGGAACACTCAGGGAGGGCTGGAAGACCCCAGAGATAACACCTGGAAGAGCAGAAGCAGTGATGCCACCCTTGCGCAGCAGCTCAACAACCAGCAGGTACCTCGAAGCTTTGTTCCCCATCCCACCAAGAGCTCTGGATGTCCACTTCTCACCTTGATCCCACAGCTCCTGTTTCCCGGCTGGAAGAGACCTGGAGCCTTCTCCATCCCGCCCCCGCCCCCCCCCGGGTCCCGTTGCAGCGGCCAGGAGCCGTCAGGAGAGGGCGCTGTGGGTCTGGGTCCAGGGAGGCCCCCCCCCCCAATCTCTAGGACACCCCCATCCCACCAGAGATCGTCCCTCTTAACTTTTTGGGGGCAGTTTTAGCTCTTCTGAGGGCAATTTTAACCCTTTTGGGAGCAATTTCAGCCTTTTTTTTTTGGGGGGGGGGGCTTTCCTACCTGGCGGGGCTGGGGCGCAGGAAGGACCCGGCTGCTCCGCGCTGGGGATGGAGGTGGGAATCGTGACCTCCAGCAGCGCCTCCGGCACCTGAGGGGAGGGAGATGGGGACAGGGATGTGGGGAGAGCTCCGGAATGAAACCGGGAACAATCGTAACCGGCAGAGAGGGGAAAGGGAAGGGAAATGCACAAAACCCCCACAACCCCCACCCCAAAAAGCCCCAAAAATTGATTTTTAAAAAAGGAAAAAAGAAAAACCACAGAATCAAAATTAAAAAAAAATCGTTTTAAACAAAAATAATAATAATGAAAAAGAATTAAAATAAATTTTAAAAGTCCTAATGACCAAAAAAAAACCCAAAAACCCCAAACCTGGAAAGAACCAAAAACCAAACAAAAAAAAAAGCCCCCAAAGAACCAAAATATAAAAAAATTAAAATTAAAAAGACTCCACCAAGCCCCGAAGACCCAAATTTTTAAAAAAATGATGAATTAACCCCCCCCCAATAATTAAACTGGGATTAAAACTAAACCCGAAAAACTGAAGTTAAAAGAGGAACAAACGAGATTTCTTCCCAGAACTCGAACCCATCCGAATCGACCCGACCCAAAGGTGCGAACTCGAACGAATCCCGACGAGTTCCCACCAGAAAGCGCGGTTTTGCGCTATTCCCGGAGTGAATCGAACGGGAATTAACGCGGAAGGAACGGGACAAACGCGGGAGAAGGCGCGGAATTAACGCGGCTCCGGACGCCCCGTACCTGGGCCCGCTCCAGCGCGGCCATGGCCTGGACGGGGGGAGGGACCCGGCGGGAGCCACCCACCCCCCACCGGCTTTGGGGCGGAAAACGCCTTTTCCGAGAGTCTCACCTTCCCCCCCCCCCCCGTTTCCCACTGATTTTCCCTCTTTCCCTCCTTTTTATCCCGTCGTTTCCCTTTCTTATCCCGCTTTTACTCCCCTTTTAACCAGACGCTTATCCCTGGGGAACTGGGACCTGAGATGCGCATCCCTGGGGAACCGGGACCTGGAGATGCTCATCCCTGCGGATCCAGGTCCAGCCACCACACCCCTGGGGACCAAACCCACTGGGAAGCAGGGAGAAGGGACCAGCACGGGAAAAGGATCAAACCCGGGAGAAATCGGGTCAAAAACGGGGAATACGAGCTCCAATTGCCCATTTCTATGGAAAAACTCCTTTTCCCAGGGGAATCAACATTCCCCCCCCCACACCCCCCCACCCCCCCACCCCCCCTTCCTGATCAGCGGCTCCTGATGGCCCATCCATACATCCCATTCAGCTGGAAAAGCCCCGGGGCTGTCCCAGGGTGGAGCATCCGCAGCCCTGAGCCCATTCCCGGCCTCTGGATGGGCCGAGGGCTCGGCTAGGAATAAAGTGTGGGATGCTCCAAAGTATCCCAGGAAGCGCAGCACCAATGGAGCTGCGCGGATGGGACCTCAGCACATGCCGAGTGATGGCTGACCCAGGTTCCCATTCCCAGCGCAGGGAATCGCAGCACCAATGGGGCTTCAGGTTGGGATCAGGGGGGTTTCTCCCCTGCACCCCGCAGGGGGTAGAACTGCCATCCGGGCTATTCCTCCCATTGTTCCAAACCCAGCAGCTTCCCGATGGCTTTTCCTAAGGGACTGGGACCTTAACCCCTTCCTACCCCCCACCCCAGCCCCAAGGATCAACCTTCCGCCCCATCCCTCTACCCTCCCCCGGCTCAAATCCATAAGGATCATTAGGGATTTATCCAATCAATAGGGGCTTATTTGCCCCTATGGGGACGAGCTGGAGCAGAGGATGCAGATGGGGATAGAGGAATAAATCGGGATGGAGGGAGGAATAACCAGGGATGCTCAGAAGGTTTCCAAGGATAAAGTGTCCCAGTTCTTCCCATTTACTTCCTTTACCCTGGGGCAGATCCCAGCGCTTGGGAAGGGCATTAAGAGCAACGTTTGGAAGTTAAAACATTCTGCTTTATCCTGTGGATTCCATTTATCCTATTCCATTTTATCCTATTTATCTCAATTATTCCATTTTATCCCTTATCCCCTCCTAAGGCAACCATCTCCCTCAGACCCGTATTAATGGGATATTAATCATAATATCCAATTGTTCCGATTATTATCTGAAATCCAACTTTTCCAGGCACCAGGAGCACGGGAACGGGGATGACATGGGAATTCGGGCGCTGATCTGGGGCCTCCTGGAACGTTTTCACACTATCTTAAACGTTTTCCTGGCTGGAGGCGAAGACTGGGTTAACAGCGCCATTCCCAATGGAATTCGAGGCCATTGATGTGCGTTCTTCCCAATCCAGGTGAGGTTTGACATCCCAGGGAAAAGCGGGGTCTATGGAGAGCGGGAGCCCCCTCGTGGGAGCAGCGGCTCCTGCCGCTTCCCTCCTACCAAGCCCGAGATGATCCCGTTTTCCCCTAATTTTATCCCAAACCCACACATTTATTCCCATCACGCTGCAAAAACGGGAGTTTTGGAGGGTTTTCCTCCAGGGGTTCCCTGAAGCATCCACCGGGAGCCGGGATCCCGGGTGGGATCCTGATCCCAGCCCTATCCCCAGCCCAGTGCAACCAGTTCAATGGGCAAATGGGATGCAAAGGGTGGGAAACAGATTGGAGTCAGGATTGGGTTTGCCTCAAGACTCTTCCTGATGTCCACGGAACGTGGGAACAACTGAACATGGGGTGGATCCACAGGGATGGGGCAGAGCCAGGATCAGGCAGGGAATGAGTCATGGAGGAGCCGGGTGCGGCTCATCAGGGTCATTAGAGCTAATTGATATCTTCCTGGCATTGATAATAGAGAGGGTGGCACTCCAGCCCCATCTATGGGCATCTCCAAGGGGACCTCGTCCCATTGCCCCCCATTGCCATGGGGCGATGATGGCCATCATGGGGAGGTGATGAGGATGAGAAGGAGGATAGGGTGGGGATGGGATGAGGATTGGATGGGGATGAGGATGGGGATGAGTATGGGATGGGGATGAGGATGAGATGGCGATGAGGATGGGGATGAGTATGGGATGGGGATGGGGATGAGGATGAGATGGGGACAAGGATGGGGATGGGATGAAGATGAGGATGGGGATGAGGATCCCCATTTCCCACACAGACAGACATGGACGTGGCTTCAAGGGTATTTATTGCCTGGAGTGCTCCCAGTGGAGTTCAGGGTCTCTATGGGGGGGTTCAAGGTCCCCAT
>NW_026915784.1:0-80000 GCF_034315485.1 Pezoporus occidentalis
TAGGGTAACACTCTCAGGATGAAATAAAATCTTTCAAATAGGGTGATCAGTTACAGTTCAGTATTGATGGGAACTCCACTAGCAAGGTTTCTTGTAGAAAGAAGATAAGAAGGGATGCCCTGAGGTACTGTTCTGCTCAATTTTGATAAACCAGGCATCAGTAGCCATGTCTGACCAAACCAGCACATGCATAATTCACCACTATTGACGTATCTTAATTACTAAGCGCAAAACACTTCTAATATCAGACCTGTATACAAAAGACTGTCCCATGTGATCATTTCTGTAGAACAGTTTCTGTTGATGATTTATAAATATCTTATCTATATACAATTTGAATGACATATCAACAGAGCCCTGTAGGAGAGTCTTTGGGAAACTCCATATGGATTGTTAATGCACATAAACACACAAACTGGAATAGGTGCAGCAGAAACTGCTAAGGGGAGCTTTTAGAAGCCTGAAATTTGAAGCTCTCAGGTCCTGTAACAATTCATCAAACACTTCATTGTGAAAGTTCAGTGACCTAGTTTACAGACAGGTGACTGCCTCAAGTAAGCGCAGTATTTTATATTTGTTGCCCTCCTCTGCGTGCATTCCAGGACCTTCATGTTCTTCTTAAATGGTGGTGATCCCTTCTTCTCCAGTTAATCACGTTCAGTCTATAAACCAGTTACAACCTTCGTGCATTGTATTTATAACTGTGATTCTGTTCTCTGAATGCTTCCTCTTTTGGCTACCTCTTCTATGATGGGGCCAAGAACTGCACCCAGTACCCAAGGGGAGCCTGCACCAGCGTTGATTCCAGCAGAAAAATCACCTCTTCTAAGGGGCAGGTCATGCTGGGTGTCATGCACCCCAGGATGCAGTTTGCTCTCTTGGCTGCCAGGGCACATTGCTGGCTCACACTGAGCCTGCTGCCAAGCAGCACGCCCAGATCCCTTTCTGCAGGGCTGCTCTCCGGACACCTCTCTCCCAATTTACACTTTTGTGGATGGCATTCCTCTATCCCACCTACACAATTCAGCATCTGCTCTTGTTCAGTTTCATACCATTGATCTTTGCCCAATACTCCAGTCTGTCTAGATCCCTCTGCAAGACCTCTTCTCTGTCAAGCGAGCCAACAGCACCTCTCAGCTTAACATCATCAGCAAACTCGCCAACGATGCATTCAACTGCTGTATCCACATCATTGATAAGAAGATTCAACAGACTGGACGTGGTATAAACGCCTTTATTGATGTAGTCCGACCACAGGGATTAATTTCCAGGGACACCCATCAGCGGTGCCCAGTGTGTGGCCGCCATGGGCAGGGATATCCCCCTGGGAGTCCTGGGCACAAGGAATTCCTCAAGGCCAGCATGCCAAAGCACCCTGGGTGAAGGGGCAGCAGCAGCAGCAGCAGGGCTGCGGGGACCCTATCAACCGTGTCATAGTGCCAGCACATGCCAACACAGCATCACAATACCCTGGGGCAGTATAAAGCCAGTGCCCTCCAGCAGGGCTTTGGAGCTGCAGTGCCAGGCACTGGAAGGGTTCTTGCTCCCAGGGTCTATGAGGCCAGCGGTATTTTGCTGTTGTGGGAAGCCCCTGAGAGGGCTCCGGGTGGAGGCAGAAAAGGTAAGCGCAGTGTCCCCTTGGAGGCATAACCTGCCCATGGACCAGCAGCAGGTCTTGCTGACGTGCTCAGGGAGTAGCCGATCACCAGCCCAGCGCTGGGGTCAGGAAGGAATTTTCCCCCGGGGCAGACTGGCACTGGCCCCGGGGGTTTTTTGCCTTCCTCTGAGCACTGAGCATGACCCCTTGTCAGGGCTCCTCTGGTCCTGGTGCTCTGCGTTATCCCCTGGTGCTCATGCACCGCGAAGTTGGCCCTTCGTGTCCTGCAGCTGGGGGGGGGGGAGGCTTTTTTGCCCCCAGGCTGGACTAGCGAATGTCCCCGGGGTTTTTTGCCTCCTCTGCAGCCGAGCACAGCCCCTTCATGGGGCTCCTTTGGGTCACTGTGGCCCAAAGGCAGTGGCTCGTGCTCCTCGCAGCTGGCCCTCTTTCCCTGCATCCGGGGGGAGGCAGCCTTCTGCACTCCCAGGCTGGCCCCAGCGTGGCCCCGGGACTTGCTGCTGTCCTCTGTAGCACTGAGCACCACCCCGAGTCAGGTCTTCCCCAGCCCTTTCTCCCGGCTGGGTTCTCCCACTGCTCTCGCCCCACCACGGCACCGCTCCTGCCCCGGCTTTCCTCTCTCAGGATGCAAGGGAGGCCTTTTTCCAGATAAACTGAAGGATGCGGCAGCCTGCTGCTGGCTACGCATGTGCATTGGGCTAAGGCTTGTGAGCATCGCCTCTGATAGATTTAGGAAGAGGAAATAGAATCTAAACTAAACTAGACTGAAATGAACTAAACTAAACTGAGATAAAAAAAGCAGCTTGATTTATAAAGAAATAAAGTACTCTTTGCACCTGTAATCTGATTTGTGTCTGCTTTGTGCCTTTGAAAGCATTTCCGGTGTTAAACCCCCTTGGCATTTTAGGTAAATAACGCTCACATCATCATACAACTTAGCTAGAGTGCAGGGAATCGAATGGAATGCACTCACCAAATTCCTTTCATGCAGGCTGTCAAACTGCTTTCATTCATAATAAATCTTCCTTTTTCTTCACTGATCTGCAACTGAACACCTTAATAGTAATAAACCCATTATTATCTTCTTTTTCAGCACATCTCTTCATTTTCCTTGTCTTTTCTTTTGAACTAGAAGTTTATTTTTCAGCACACAACGTTGGAAAATACACCAGCTCGCTTCACAAAATAGCAAGCACAGACAAATATGTGTGCATGCTGAAGTCATACTTCAAAACAAAAGAGTGGTTTGTGAAGTACTGAAATCCTTTGTGCACTGGTTATGTGTGGAGATGACTGAACTCTAGCCAAGTTTTTGAGAGAGCAGTCACGTTTAGTAAACATCTGGGAACATATAAGGCTTCCTACAAGTCATCTGGTACAGAAGCTACTTACTGTAACCACTGCTTTGAGGTTTGTCTACGAGCCATCACTGCTGTTTATTTCCTCTGTGGCATAGCCTGACGTGGTTGGTATGGTTGGAAGTGACAGAAGAGAATGTCTTTCAAGAAAATGTCTTCTTTTTTTCCTCATCCATTAAACCATACTCCCAGGCTGACTACATGCTAGGCACACACAAAAGAGAAATAAACCAAGTGCTAGTAAAAACTTTAAGCAAACACAGCAGGATCATTTTCTCATTTTGATAATCCATTCAAATTGAGACTACTTCCTCTTGTGATAATTGCAGTACAAGACTCAGCACTCCAAAGGCAGTTCAAAGCTCTCCAGTGCCAGTTCAGCAGATCAGGAAGGGTTTATGAACATGACAAAATTCAGGAGAAGGGTTGGTTTTAGCTTTGAGAGGGGGTGGTTTATTTGTTTTAATTTTTCTTTGATTTTGTTTCGGTTTTGTTGGTGGGTTTTTTTTTTCCCTGAAGATTTCCTTTGTTTGTGTTTGCTCTTTCCTGTTACTTTCTCAAACCAGTAAGTCTGTTTCTTATAGCCCATATCCCAGTTGTATTGCAGTACAGGGAAAGACCTCCAAATCATCTGTGGCCAGAGATCAAGCCTGTTTGTCTGGAATAGCAAAAGGTGGCCGTTCATTCAGGTAGGTGATATGTCACTGCATCACCCCTCCACCAGGCTTTCCCAGCTGCAAGGATAGCAAAGTTTAGTGCACAAGGTTTTTTTGGCTGCCCGCGTGAGTGTAGTGAGTCCACAGAACATTATTATTCAAACCCTTAAACCTGTGTCAGACTGTTAATGTCTTAATGCTTATTCAAGTGTCAGGAAGCCCTGGCAGATGTCAGAGTAAATGGGTGGCTGTCAATAAGGAAATTACTTGCCATTCACAGAGTGATTGCTGCTGTCTGTCGGGTAGCATTTGAGAGGACGTCAAGCTCAAAGAAAGGGTGAGGAAGAAGGAGAATTTGTAAATGTTTCCTTGTCTTGAGAGGCTGAAAGAGAAGCCTCCAGCAATAGCAACCATAAAACAATAGCTAAACAGAAGTAAAGATCAAAACATCCAGCTTTGGAAGAATGCTACTAAAGGAAGGACTGGGGGCTTTTAAAGCTTAAGGCAGTTGTCATTGACACAGCCTGAAGCATTTGCTGTTATCCACTAGGAGAAGAAGCTAGATCACATTCATCAGTACTCTTGTTTCTCTACGATATGTACACGATGTGTATATCATCAGACAAGGTCCTAAATGAGAGCTTTTACCCATAGTTAAAAACAGCAATTGTGCAAGGTACCATTTCAACTGGTTTGCTTTGAAGTTAGGCATGTACTAATCCACAAGGCTCTGACCTCTTAAACCCTCAGAGGACTTGGGGATCATGGCTCAATATCCAAGTGGAGATAAGTGATGAGTGGTGCTCCTCAGGGACTGGTATTGGGACCGGTGCTGTTCAACACCTTTGAGCAACCTGGTCTACTGGAAGGTGTCCCTGCCTGTGGCAGGAGGGCTGGAACCAGACAATTACTAAGGTCCTTTCCAAGTGAAATCATTCTATGATTCTATGATCAGGTTTGGCTCTGTTCTAGGTGTTAGGCCTTCACACGCTACATCATCTGCCTCTGAAAATGCCTCATTTTCTTTAGCTTTAAGACAAGGTGGAATATTTTCCAAATTGCAAGTAGATTTAAAGATTTATTAGTTGAGATACTTGTGGAAGCTTTATGTAAGTAAACAGCAAACTTCATTATTGCACTCTGGACAGTTTATTCCTTTGGGACAGTTAAACGGTGGCCATCAATAATGCTAGTGATTGCAACGAATTAACAGCTTCTCTTAAAGATAAAAGTCAGGATTAAGCCATACTGAGTTGGGATCAGCTTCACCAACTTTCTGTGTCTCCCAGCTTGTAAAGAACTAGTGAAACATCATGCGCTGAGCTGCACTTCTTGTGATGGTTTAGGACTTTTTACATAAAGTGTCCCAATAGTACTGTCAAAGTTATGTTCACTAGAAAGGAGACAGAGCAATTTGCTCCTTGTATAAATATATTCTGCAGTAGGTCAAATACTGACACTTTTCATTATGGCTAGTGGTTACACACTGCATTAACACTGAAGGATTCAGTGAGACTCTCAAGTAAGAAGCAGCTTATAAACTGTCCTGAAAAAAAAGAAGGTTTGCTTGTCCTTGAGAGCTTGAAGACGCTTTTCCAGCATAATTTCAGCCTTATCTGTCTTAATTTATGGATACATCACTCACACTTACCATACCTGGAGAAAGGTTAAGTTAGATGCAGTGAAAGAAAAATGAAGCTGAGACTTGTGACAAGCCATTGGTATATTCATCTTTCACTGCTTGCTTCACACAGAGGTTTCATAGGAAAAGAAACAGGACTGTGTGGTACCTTACAAGGGACAAGTGAGCAGGGCTTCAGAATGGCTTGCTTTGTCTTCTGGGGGAGAAATTAACACTCATGAAGGATGTCAGTCTTTCCCTTCTGTTCCCACCTATGTCAGCACTTAGCCTTGTCTTTCTCAAAGGTGAATGGCTTTAGAGATTTGATGTCCACTTAAACAACAGAAGTACCTTGTCAAGTTCAGGTGTGTGAAATGACTGCATACAGCCCTCCTTTCAGAGTTCTCTCCCCCTGAAGCACTGAGGTTCAGGAGGTGCATATTCCTTTCACTAGCCTGCCAGATGACACATAGTTTGATTCTTTTGTGCTTTGCTTTGCTCACCTGGGCAGTGCTTACCTCCTTTGCAAATGGTATTGAGCTCCAATGGAAATAAGTCAGTTTGAGAGATGTCACCGTTTTAATTTCTTCTGTAAGATTCCTCCTTAACTATATGTCATGGTTATTATTCCAATACTCAATTTCCTTATCATATCTTCTCTCTCTCCAACATATAATATTTGATCCTTCAACTTTTTTGTCAAGTTTTTCTTCCTTTTCACGCTGTCTTGATGCTAACATGGAAGGCACTGAAAATACAGAAGTCTCTCCATCTTCTCAGTTCTGGTGCCCATTGCACAGAAGGGGGTCACTTCACTGCAAGTCCAGCTCAGCCCCTGGAACCTGGGACTGATGCTGTCAGTCATGAGAGGGTCTGAAACAAGCATGCTGACAAATTCTTACATGTGCTCTTGCATTAAAGGCAAAACATTAGAGGCAAATTACAGCAAATGTATTTTTTTTTTGATTTTCAAGTCCCTGTCCAGGGCTTTGTCACAGGATGTTCTCCTTCAATAGTTAATAGTAACAAATAAAAAGCTATAGTCAACACAGGAACACAGGCAGTAAGAGTAGATTTTTGTCCACCACCTTCCCAGCATAACATAAATAACTTTTTCTGAATTTTGCCCTAGCCTAAAGCAGGCACCTGCCATCAACACTTTTAGCTCCAGTTGCCTAACATCTGACAAAGCTGTAAACAGCTAAAATCAAAGTCATGTTATGAAAAATCCGTTACGAGAAATGTCTGCTTAGCAGTCAAGTGCCCTGAGTGATTGTACGTCTCTTAATCTCCACATACAACCATTGCACTGTAACACCTCTCCATCTAAACATTGAAGACAGTGCTTGAATCACCTTGTCAAATCTGAAATATACACTTAATTTCAAACTGGAAGCCAAGACAAAGTTTAAGTGATTGCTGGATTGGTCCCTCTAAATGTTTACAGTGAGAATTGAAAAGTCAAACATGGTCAAGAGTTTTGATACCTGCTCAGCAAATAACTGCACCTGTGCAGGTGTCCTGATTTCAGCAGCAGCTATGTGCACAGGTTTAAGTGTGTGCTAATGTTGTCAGACTAATGCTTACTTCTGAATTTCAAACAACTGACTTTAAATCCTTCCCTTCCATCCATTTGTATCAAGAGTACTCTTTGTGTACCAGATTCTGATGAGTACTTTTTGAAATGCCAGATATGTTGCGCCCTTTTTATGTAATATGACTTCTCTACAGTGAGTTTAATGCCACTTTTCATTAACTTTGACTGTCTTCTTACTTAAAACCACAGGTTAGTTTTGGCAAGCATTAATAGCTCTTAAGTGATTTGTAATCTGTTTTTAATATGCTTCTAGTTCCAGTTCAAAATGAATAAGCATAGGGCGTAAATGAAACCTGATGTCTTTCTGCTTTATGTGAGGAAGTGCTACAAACCACAGGGTAAGAGTCAATGTATTTGCTCAGCAACAGGTACTAAAATGGAAAAAGAATGGGTACTGGCTGTTTTGTCTTAATTATTCTTCTTTGATGAGAATGTTCTCTCTTTATGCTTGAAATTCAGTGTCATGTAACTGTTACACAGACGATGCTTGCAGGATCTAACCAGTCAAAGATTACTGGATAAACTGAGGGAAGTGGTTTCTGGTGTATCACATGGAAATGTTTGGCTGGGACCCATAGCATAAGCAGTACTACATGGGATTAGGAAAAACCCAGAGACAGGGCAGCGACGGGGGGTAACATGTAGGTTGTTTTATCAGTAGACAGATTTTCAGCCACATGATGGAAGTCAGTCCACAACCAAAGCTGCATGTAGCTAACAACTCTATTCTGTGTATTCCCAGGCTTGGTGATTTTTCTGAAGTTTCTTTTCCTCAAGTCATCTGATGCCATTAAATATGCTTTTCCTCTCCATTCATTATATATTCTTATGTCTTGGGGAAACACTGGATTGTATGAATATGTTGGTAGGAAGCTACTAGTCACCAGAAAAGTAAACAGAAATATCTTGAAAAAAAAAAATTTTAATTCTCTATAAAATGAATTGAAATTGAAATTTTTGGAGTTTAACGCATGCTTCTTTAGCAGTCCATAGGGGTATTGCTGTTTCAACCTGCCTTTTCTAGAGTGGGTCTGAAAGCCAAGGAGCCTGGTTACAGCTGGCCAAATCTGCAGCTTGTTTGCATATGTGGGCCCTGAGGTTTTAAATGTCTACTAGATACAAAAATCTCTTTGTCTCCTAACATACAGTTTGTTTTGAAGTAACACATACAGTCCATATTCAGATGAAAAAAAAATGGTTTTATGGTAATAATGGAGATACAATGGGGCTGTGGATGAAATTTTCTACAACATAAATAAACAGGAAAAGCAGAGGTCTTCTTTGCAGTCCAAGTCTGTAGCCTGTATTTCTACCACAGTGGAGAATCACAGGTTAAAGCCCAGGCTAGATGCTGGGTTTAATGCTAGTAGATCTAGCCTTGAGACCCAGGCCTGCATTTTAGGAGAACATTGACTGCACAGAACTTGTTTAGTGAGCACTGGTCTAACTGGTTTATTCAGCACCCATCTAGGGTTTTTTGGTTTAGTTTTCATTTGTGCTTCATTCTCCTAATGTGAGAATTAAGCACAAATTAATTGTGTTGCTGTTGTGAGCACTACCATATAAAAATTGGGAAGAATAAACAAGCCAAGCAAGTGAGCAATGCAGACTGGGCATGTTCGCTCGAAATGTTGACTCATAAATGTACTTCTTACCTCCTTACAATCCTTTATCTCCTCTCAACCCATGCCAAGCTATTCATAACCACTTGCAATATTGTAAATGGGGCCTGAGCAATGCCAAGCACAGAAGACAAATTACCTCACTTGCTTAACATGATACTTGACTACAGCCCACTGAACTGTAGCATTTGCCAGTCTTGCAGGAGCACAGTGCTGCTGATTCATGCACGGTGTTGTACATTGCAACACTCCATGCTCCTCCGGGATAGTTTTCTCTGCCAAGGAGTCCACAGGCTGCTTGCACCAAAACAAACCAGGAGAGATGTGTCTGTACATGCGATTACTTCGGAAACTATTTCTGCTTTAATCAAAGTTCATGTCTGAGAATGCATGAGACAAGGGGAGGGGAAAAACAGATGTTTGTCCTCGGATCTGAGAAGGGCAAAAGGAAAAGGTGAGAACCCTTTCTCTGAAGTCCAAATCTTTTTCTAGGACATTTCTTGCAGGTTTCTTGTAGGTTCCATGTTTCTCTGAAGAGAAACAGGAATCAGGACAAGAAATAGTTTATTGCATTAGGAAACCTGTCACAGAGAGGAAATGAAGGTAGAAATATCACAGAGCAGAGCCTGAGTGTCCTGGTTTCAGCTGGGATAGGGTTAGTTTTCTTCCTAGAGTCCTGGTTTCAGTCTGAGAACAATGCTGATAACACACTGATGCTTTAGTTGTTGCTCAGTAGCACTTACCCGATCAGACTTTTCAGCCTCATGCTCTGCCGTGAGGAGGGGCAGAAGGAGCTGGGAGGAAGCAGAGACAGGACACCTGACCCAAACTAGCCAAAGGGGTGTTCCATATAGCAGCATGTCATGCCCAGTGTATAAACTGGGGGAAGTTGACCATGAGGGGCCAATCACTGCCGTGGTGATCAATCGTATTGTACATCACTGTTGTTTGTAGGGTATTTTACTTTCCCCTTTTTGTTTTCTCTCTCTCTCCTTGTTAATTCCCTTTTTATTGTTAGTATTACGTTGTACTCTATTTTAGTCATTAAATTGTTCTTATCTCGACCCACCAGCTTTCCTTTTTTCCCCATTTCTGTCCCCATCGCACTGGGGCAGAGGGGGGTGGTGAGTGAGCAGCTGCGTGATACTTAGTTGCCAGCTGAGGTTAAACCACGACGCGGAGGAAGACACCTAACACCATCCTCTGATACCCTCACCAAAGTGGGAAAAGGACCAGGATACGTGTGTAAGTGCTGTGACTTCTGACTTGGCATCGTGTCATCTTCCTTCAGAAGTAACACTGCAATATCATTTTAGTATACTTCACATGATACGTGACAGTGTGCAAAGGGACAGAGTAGGCTTTTCTGTGAACCCAGAACTCAGACTTGCAAGTAATTTGTAGAATCCACAGTAAGATCACATGCAGCTGAAAGTCCCAGTTCCAGAATGGGAATTATGTGGGCAAAGGCATTCAACTACTGGGGACAGTTTTTCTTCAATTAGTGAAAGATCTGATGCATGTCACTAGCTTCACATGTGAAGCATGAGCTCTGACCTGGCTGCTGCCTCACAGTCAAAAGGTCTTCACTGGGTGTTCGGGGGGGGCGGCACTGCAGGATGGAAAGTTGGTGTACTGCTGCCTAAATCTCAGGTTCAGCTGCACCTTAAATGTGTGCATGCAGCTCTGTTTCTCTCGTCTCAGAGGGATTAGAAGCACTGCAAAAATCTTGGTGAATGATAACAAGGATCATCAAGAGATTTAGATGTTTATGGAATGACTGGGTAGACCTGGACTTTCCAGTCTGGAAAAGTGGTGACTGAGAACGCTATGCAAGATATGGAGAAAACTCAGTGCTCTTAGAGAGAGTGAGTAGGAGCAAAGTGTTTGTCACTCCATGCAAGAGCAAGGGCATATCAGATGGAAGCTAGTAAGCCGAGTTATACGATTACACATAATCACACAGTGGTTTGTGCTGGAAGGGACCTTAAAGATTATCTATCACCCCGGCCTGCACAAGTCCTTTTTGAAGCCTGTTGTGGATGGGCTGCAGCCGGCGCTGGATGAGCACTGGAAGGACAGATCCCCAGCGCGCCGCGGAACAGACAAACAGCGCTGGGCTCAGGAAATCCCCTGCGCTGAAAATAGAAGCTGAGAGGCCGAGTGGAGGCAGTACCGTCCGCGTATGTGTGCCCGGCGGGGCGGAGCGGGGCGGGACGGGACGGAACGGAGGAGCAGCCCTCCCGTCTCCCGGCGCTCCGCCTTCCGCCCGCGGAGTCCAGGAGAGAAAAGCGGCGGCTAAGGCAGCCGTGGTGAGCTGAGCCAAGCTGAGCCAAGCCCTGCCGTGCCGTGCTGTGCCGTGCCGTGCCCTGCCGACCCGAACCAAGCCAAGCTGTGGACGATGTGCTCCTGCAGGCAGTAGAGCAGCGGCTGGGACTGGGAGATCCTGCGGCCACTTCAGGTACTGTACGGGGTGTCTGCAGCGTTCGAGTGTGCGTCTGTCCATCCATCCATCCATCCATCCATCCATCCATCCATCCATCCATCCATCCATCCATCCATTTCTCCGTCTTCTTGCTAGTCCCAGCAGGATGGTCGTTTTCCTTACCAGCTACCCGGTTCTGTACAGCCAGAGATGCTTGTTTCTGGGAGATCAGGATAGTCGGGAGAGAGACCAACCAGCAGGAAAAAAAAAAAAAAAACCAACAAAACAGCAGAAAAAGCACTTAGCGGTGCAGTGGTTGTGTCCTTCTCCCTGCCCCCTTCCCTGTATTAAGATGGAACGGGGTCCTAAAACTGCACGATGCGATCTTTCTGTGGCTATAGTCCTGGGAGAAGCTTTCCCCGTTTGTTCTTTCTTACACCCATCAGTTCAACTGATGGCTGCTTTTTTGGATGGGAGGGATGAAAATGCAGTAATGTGCCAGATTGTGGTTGTAGGGCTGTGTAAAATGGGTGTGTGGCAGGACAGGTAGGGGGGTGTGTGGTGTCACCCAAGTGTGTTTATGAGCTTCTCTTTTGCTGGGCATCTGCTGTGTGTGAATGTGGTAAAACTTTAAGTCCCCGCCCGTGGTGCATGAGGTGGGAACAGATCAGGGGCAGATGGAGAGTGGCTGTTAAATGACCCAAGGCCAATGTGTTGCTTGTCAGTGACATTTACTGCGCCTAGGCCAGTCTGTAAACTAAGGCAGTCCTAACAACAAGCAGTGCCTCCCTGTCTGCCTGTGTGTAAAGCTAAATATAGCATTGAGGAATAAGGAAAACAGTTTCAGAGGAGCTGAATGCAGCAAAGGAGAGCTGACTTCTCTCAAAGGAAAAGAATGGCCTGAAAAGTCAAAATAACTATGAACAAAGAGGTACTCTGTGCCTCAGGTGGACAGCTCTCTGTCTAAGTGGGAAGTGTGGAGGGGCTGCTTTCAGTGAGACTGCAGGTGCGGTGGACTAACACAACATGCTGTCTGTGAGTAACGGAAACTTGGGCAAGCAGGACCAGGTATCTATTCTGTCTGTTTTGAAAGCTGAGAACAGCATTTGAGGGATGGGTCCTTCAGACTTATCTTACAGCTTCCAAATAAGATGTCTTGGAGAGAAGCTGGTAATCAGCTGAAAATCAATGCTGAGTATACTCTAGACAAGTGTCTAACTGGTGGGCTGTGCTGGAGAGACTTAATAGGTAAAACCCAGCTCTGATTTTGGAGTAGTGATGGAGATATTACTCCCTTAAACATGCAGGACTAAAACAAGCCACTATAGGTTCTCTTAACTCTCTGTAAAAGAGGAAAGAAATTACTGTTTTATTGGGGGTTAAAGCTCATAGCAGTGCCACACACTGGGTAAAATGCTTTTTAGTATGGTACAATGAATCCCCACTGACACATGCTCTTCATGGTTTCTTTCTGTGGAGGTTTCTGGGGGCAGCACAGTGTGGTGTTATGCGTGCTCCGGTTGTATGAGTTATCTAAACAGTCCTTGGGGAATGCAGTGAATCATTGTACCTGTTCATGGTCTGTAGGGTGAGCTGCTGTCACACCCGTGTCAGAAATGACAGGCACAGTTCAACAATACCCCATCAGCAAAGGAATGTGAGCTGACAAAAGAAATGACAACATGGGTAGGATCCTTCTTTAGCTACCTTTGACCACATGGCTACCTGGGCATTGGTGTTACCCTTGGGAAAGTGCTACAGTGCTAAATGGTTAAAACTTGTTAGAACTGGTACTCTCAAGCACCTCTGAAGTGATCATCTATGGAAGAGTTAAGTGATGTGTGGGGTCAAAGATGCTGAACGCTCCTGATAGCAGAGACACATCGTGGCTGTAAGCTTTTCTGAGTATCAAGCTCTAGGCACCTAGTGCAAAGAGAGGAGGTGTAAGAAATATTGGATGGTTCGCACCCTGGAGATTTCCTATGTAAATCAGAGGGTTTAGAAACTTTTTCTGTGCAGGCTGCAGTCAGTCAGCTAGTACGGATTCTAACTGGAATGCCATTAGGCTTTGAAAACGTGGGGGCAGCTGAGTGAAATGACTTGGGTAAGAGCAAGCTTGTGGTGTTCATCTCTCGTGCACACCCCTGATGCGGGTGTGTCCTTCTTTGCAACTGTGTCCCTGCTTAGTTTGTGGGGCTGACAACTTCCATTAACTGTGATCATTCTCACCCATTTGGAGAGATTAGCGTCAAAGCTCCAGCATTGTGCAGAGTAGCTGTCATAAGTGGTTTAATTTGAAGTATGGTCTTCATTTAAAGCATGGTCAGCATGGCAGAAGTCAGCTCTCGTTTTTTTAGATGATCCAAACCATTTATTTCTATCTTTATGCAGTGCTTCTGAATAAAAAGCTAATTTTGCCTTTGTCTCAACACATCTTCCTTTTCTCCAGTCATTTGAGCACTTTCTGCTGTTCAGTAGATAGTTGGGCAGTACAGGAAGAAGCTGTTGGTTTGCATAGGTTGCCTATGTTTCAGTGAAGGAGGCAGAATTTGTCCTTGCTAATACTTAAGCATCTTTTCCCGAATGTTAGTAAATATACAGGTGTACTCTGCAAGCACTGACAAGTGTCCTTTACTTGGCGTGGGTTTGTGGGACTGAGCCACATCATCTAATAAACACTTGGCTAGAAAATGAGCTTGCAAACAAAAGTTCCAGTCATTTAGCAGCCACAGCAAGGACAATGCCTAATATACAAACAGGAGGCAAAGACTACCTCTTGCTGAAAGCTATTGCTAATTTCTCCTCTATTATAGCTGCTGTGAGAAGTAGGATTAAAAAAACCTGAAATCACTACAGTGAGGAACATGAACGGACAATATTCAGAATGGCAATGTTCTTAATTAGAAGATTAACAGGATCATGGAAACAATGCAGCTCACTCTTAACTAAGCAGCTCTAGAATTGCATTCCATGATTCAGATCCACGTGTTTTGACTGTTTTGATTCATTAAAATGCATCTTCTCCCAAGAGTAAAATGTTCCCCAGGTCACCTGCCCCTCCCACAGGGCCAAGTGCTCTGCTTGTGTCTTGTCGCATCTGGAAATAGGGCCAGGAATACCAGGTTACTTGCCAGGTGAGAGGTGAGCCTGGGAAGCTGTGAGTCTGCATCAGCCAGCACAATGAGACACTTAGATTCATAAGTAGTAAGACAGAGGATAAATATGCTTGAGTCAGAGTGGGGAGTGGGATATTTTCTGAGATAATTGGTCTCATTGATACAAGGCCAGGTGCTTTCCTCATGAAAGCAGCACGCTGACCTGACAGAACCTGCCCATCAGGGCTGCAGGTTGGTCCTCCCTCAAACATGCTGCAGGAATTCAGACACCATTAGGCTGCGTTTACAATGATCTCTTCACAACCCGAGCTGCTATATGTTTGTTCAATACCATACCTACTGTGTGTTGACTTAATAGGTGTAATTGTTTCAAGGCAAGGATACTTTGACCCATTAATTGCAAAGCCCAAGGGTCCACCTCCAGTCGAGCATGAGAATTGCTGCTGGGTCTCAAAGGCTGACACAAATCAGCGCTTGCAGTGTGTGAGTGGAGGAGAGTCCTACTATGGCCCTGCCTATACTAGGGAAAAAACCCTCTTCAGTCAGTTTGGCTGGACTTGATTCTTCTTGTTTGGCTGGAGTTCTTGATTTCCCAAGGAGTCAGTCAAGCTGACTGTAGCTAGCTGTTTTACAAGTACCTATACCTCAGACCCAGCTCTGGTCTAGAAACCACTGGCTGACATTCAGCCCAGGTATAAGTGGGTGTGAGGCAAGTGTTGCTGATCTGTATACAAATCTGTATTTGCTTTCTTAGCCACTTTGCCAAGGTGGAACCATCTCTTTTATCTTCAACCTAGGTGTTAGAAGGTGTATTTGTTTTTTTGTTGCTTTGTTTTTTTTAACTGAAGTATTTCTACTACAGAAACTACACAGGTTTCAACCTATGTCTGTGTCAGTAAAAATTCTGTTTATGGAAACATAAGGTCTTAGTAAATGGAAAAACAGAGATTATGTGAACTGTTCACCTTAAACCAGCATTTTTACTGCATCATCTAAATGAAAAAGAGACGTATGGTGATGAGGTTTTAGGTAGAGCCAGTTAAATTACATTAAGTGCTGTTATTTAACACTATTACAGCCTGCTGTTGTAAATTATAACTTGGCTTTCTATTATGATTATAAAAGGGAATGGTGCTTTCTTCTGAAGCATGCTGTAGGTTTCCCAAAAGGTCAAGCATGGATGTCTGCAAAGAGCAACATCTTTTGGATTCAGAAGGTGTCTGTCTTTGATGAGGTTGAAGAAGGAACCGTGTCAAGACAGCTTCATGCTTAAGGCTAGTACTGTGCTTTTGGCATTAATACAGTGTGATACACCTTCAGTACCCCTTTAGAAAAAAGATCTTGGAACATAATGAAAGGAAATAACCCCACACTAATCCCTCTTTGTACTGCCAAGCACAGGAATGCAGTAATGAGAAACTGAGTGACTTGACTCAGGCCACGCGTGGAGCTTGTAGCAGAGTCAGAAGGAGATCCAAGGTCCCAGCTGCCATGTTTATGCACCGAAAAGATTCTTTCTCTATTGAGTGTGCAGGGATCTGTGAAGAGTTCCTGATGAAGCTAGTTATCACCGTGAACTGGTTCAGACCCACGCTTAGCTACTGCCCGTGCAGATAAAGAAGGTAAATCTGTTGCCCTAGGTCATTTGAGATAAGTTAGGATTACAGAGGTTCACATCCTTGTCGCATAAAAGGGAACATGTTCCCCAAGGTTAGTGGGCATGTATTACCATGTTGAAATCAGTGATACTTTTCTAATGACAGCGTAGGGAAATCTGCTTCCGTCTCTATTGACAACATAAATTTTCTATTTTTTCAGCATGAAGTATGCGTGAGGCACAACGTGTGCTACAGAAATTATGAGTGTCAGGGCTCTGATTCACTGGTGGAGATGGCATAGCACGGGTGACATCGCAGATCCCAGCCACCCACCCCACCCCATGCCCCATTCCTGGACAGCTGAGGGACTGTGAATCAGCTGCTGAATCATTCAGTTCACAGCGTGATGTTCTGAAGTAAATTATCACTGCTGTTTGCTTGCCTTAAAACTCCTGACAGCAAACTGCAGCCATTCATCATCTGATTGATGAGCAGCAGTGCGGGAGGCTGGGGAGGTAACCTCCTCCGGTCCATAGAGCTCTGCACCTTGCTGGTGGATGGGAGCCCTGATGGAGCCAGACTGCCGCTGGCTGAATAGACAGGTGGGATTTTAGGCTTTTATGACTGTCATACGTAAGAACAAATAGCAAAACTTTTCTGTACTTCACATGGTGCTATTAGGGGAATGCTGTGTGCTTCTACAAACCCACCTTGCTTCAGCGAGTTAGAAAAGCATAAGGCTTTTGTAGCGTGCATGTGCTTTCTTTGCATTTAATATACTCGTACTCTTATTTCAAAGCTCTCACTTTTGCCCTGCAGCCTATTTTTTGTGCTGCTCAGCCACCAGGCTGGCTGCCTTTCCTGATGGATTTGGAACAAAACGTAACACACAGGACTGCAGAGATCATACTCAACTCGTGCGCTCATTTGGGTTTAGACAAAGTGCTTGGAGGACAGGCCATTTATGAATTTTACTAAAGGAAATAGTTGGCGGGGGAAGCTGTTTTTTAACATAGTCCCAGTATCAGTTGTCTAGCAAAACTTCTTTGCTTTCAGTCCAGCTGTCTGCTCATAAATTTAGGTGTAAAAGAGTAGCTACATGCATTGTCTGTTGTTTAAGATGGGCAGTATTTCATTGCATGCTTTGGCTGGTCAGAGGCCTTTGTGCATCCTTTTCCATTTTATTCACTCTGTAAATCACTTGAACTTCACAGGAGTTGCTATGGAACATGCAATGGACTAAACTTTTCTTGACTCTCTGGTGGCTTGTGACATATAATTACTGCTGTTCTAATCCATCATGTCACTTCTAACAGGTACTTATCCTTTATGGTTCATGTTTTTAAACTTCTCCTCTGAAACCAGTATATAAAAAAATAATTGTAGGATTTTCAGAGATTTACAAGGTTAAACACACCCCTCCCCCACCACCACCACCCCACCCCCCCATTTATAGGAGAACAGCCTTATTTTGTCCTTTTCAACAATTGTGGCCTCCTCAGTTTTAACCTACAGATGGAAATCTCAGCTGTGTTGTGATGATGGCAAGATACGAGTGTTGAGAAAGCTAACACACGTATGTTCTTCTTTTCATGTTCTGTGTTTTAACTCTGCTGCTGTTGTGTGTCCAGCAATACAGGCAAATTGTTTCATATGCTTTAGTTGGGAGGAACATATGTCCTGCCCTCTCCCTTGGCCTGGGTAATTTTCCTGTGATTAGGATTTTTTCCATGGTATAGTTTGCCTGCGTGTGCTTGTCTGGTACTGCAGCAGTGCTGTGGCATGGCCACCCTCAGCATCATTAGACTTGCATCGCTCTTCCTCACCCACAAAAGAAGAATATGGGGAAAGGGTAGAAGGGGTGTTGATTCTTGAGAGGGGGGGAAATGTCCATGTCCCTCAAGCAAGGGACATGGATTTATAGCACATCGGCATTAAAAGGATCTTGTTTTCTTCCCTTTTCCACCCTTTTTCCACAGATTTTGAGAAATTTGGGGCATTCTTAACCCCCCCAGCATTTTTCCTAATGCTCCTAAACATACACACAAAAGCATCCGTATCCATTCATATCCATTTTGCAGTTCATTATCCAAGGACTTCAGTCTTGAGTGATTCAGGATCTGCTTAATTACTGTGCCAAAGTTCTCATACGCAAGTTATCTGTCAGCAGTGCTGCATCTGACCTTGCCACATAATCAGCTGGATCTATTTATAGATCCAAGAAAGAGTTCCTGTTCACATTCAGGAGGAGAATGCCTTTCATTGAAATTCAGTTCCTGGTCTGCTCTTTGCTCATTGGGGTTTTTCTTTTCCTTTCCTTTTCAGGCTATTGCTGCCTGGATAATTTTTTGAGAACTTTACAGAATTGTTCATCCTCTGCTGTTCTAGTGAAAATGAAGAAGTATCTCAGGGCTCAATCAGGTTTGTTATGCCTGCCTCAGGTCTTTGTTTGCCCTGCAATTCACTGGTCTCCAGTATGTGCAAGATGTACTTCTACAGTTATGTCACTGTTCAGTAGTTGTCACCTATGAATAGTTTTAGTCCTTTTGGTCCTCTCTGGTGGATTCCTTTTGAGTCGCTCTTGATCTTGCTCTCCGTTTTAGGAAAAAAGCCCATGTCACTCCTCTTTCCATCTCCTACATTATTATGAAGTACCATTCTATACTCTGAGCCTTAAAAGGTAATAGGAAGTATTTCGAGGAAGGACAACATATAGGGGGGAGCTGTAAGTCAAAGTTGGTGCTGAATTCACACTACCTGATTTGTATGGCAAATTCTTCATGGAAGAATGGAAGCAAGAAGGCTTGAGCTGGGATAGTTCTGTGAATTTAGTTTCTGCAAGTAAGGCATATGGAATACCGATAGGGGAGGTTTTCAGTTTTCTTCTCAATAGCTTCAGCTGTAGAATTTCACTTTATGTTTCAGTGCAAAACAAAAACACCCAACAATGCATTGTAAGCAAATCAAACACACCCAGCTGTATGAAATGCAGCCAATGCTCTCTGTGTCTGGTATGCTTTTGCTTTGTGTAGCCTGTGTTACCGTCTGAAGTACTCCACTCTTTTCAGAAACACTTAAGAGAAAGCTGGATGTTGCTGGCAAGCACCTAGTCTTTGCTTCCTTTCTGTATTTTAAAGCTGAGGTTCATTATGACTTCTCAGACTTTCCCAGGTTGGTGCAAGCTGTTAAGATTCATAGTCCTTTCTCCAGCAGTCTTTTTGTTTTGCCATACCTCAATATTGTAATAGCATCCTTAAGAATAATGTGAGATGGTAATCACCTGCTAAATGTGGTTTGGGGTTTCTGACTGTATGGTAAAGCAGCTCTGAGGGGTTGTAATAGCGCACCTGAGGTTTGCATCTTCTATGAGGAAGGAGACATGTCTTGGGACTCTCATCAAATTCACTCACCATTCCTCTGGTTGAGGGTTGTAGTATGGGAAATACCTGTATATAACAGAGGAGCTGAAAATGGCACCTTTTGTGGGTGTTACTGAACCCTCCAGTGGGTGCTTCAATAAAGGACGCAAGCTCTCCATATTGTTGGTTTTGTTTTGTACACCTGGCATACGGATTGAGCTCTTTAATGTAAATGAAAACAAACTAATGTAACCTTCCACTGTTGCTGGTAGAAATCAGATTTTTTTTATGTTGCTGAACATAGAGGTTTGGACAAGCACTTGGCAGCCTGGAGGCTATGTCTCTAATTCCCTTAGTATTGCCAAACTGCAACTCGGCTCCTGCAGGAAATGGTGGGGGTTTGAGCACATTATCTTGGGCTCTGGCTTTCTATCTACATTACTGTTACTGGAAAGGTTGAGACCTCTTTCTTGTCAGAAGCTACTCAGAGTCAGAATTTGGACCTTAATGCCCAAGATCTCATGTTCTCCATAATGATACTAAATGCAGAAAAAGTTTTATTCCTCTTTCCACAATGCAGAGTTATCAATGTCTCTCTGTCACAGGAGAACATCACTGGTAGAGCCAGGAAATTATTTCATTGCTCTTTCCTTCAAGTCAGATCTTTAATAAAAAAACAACAACCCACCACTCTTTTACTTCTTAAAAACACAGCCAAGAAAAGAAAAGAGAGGAGCAATAAATGTTTTCCATATTAGTGATAGACAAATATTTCCAAAGCCCAGTTAAAAAGTTCCAGTTTTAACTCTCAGGATATTTTCATGAGAATCATATTTCCAATACTTTTTTTTTTTTCTCATTCCTGCTTGTCAGACGTTGCTGTGGTTTATCAATATTTTTAGGTGCCTAGATCACTCTAATCTATATGCCAAGGCTTTGTGGACCAGATTCTGCTCTGTGACTAAATTTCAATTCCACTCGAGGCATTCTGAAGGCAGGGTTTGGTGTTTTTAGCTCCTGAGCTAATTAGAACTAAGCATGCTGCTTTGTGTCTCCACCTCCATATAAAATGCAGCACAAGAGTCAAGGTCATGGAATAAAGGAGTCCTGCTGGAAAAGTGCATGTGCTGTATGAATCATCCTGTTGGCTATGCTATGTTTATCTCTGTCACACTTTGATATCAGCCCTTTTCATCACATGGAGAACATGTCCTGAGTCTTGTTCACTTACAAGTGAAATCCTCTTGTGTCTGAATGCAGACCATACAGAATGTCTCTTAGGTAGTACAGTTTGATATGTCCCTGAAGTAGAACTAAGCTATCTCTATAAAGCAGCTTCCTTGTGGCAGGTACACCCGCCCCAACAAAAGCCCTGGCAAGGACTTGACCAAAGCCCATGGAAGTTTCCCTGCATAGACAAGATCCTGGGATTGCTCGCTGCGTGCGCAGCTCTTGTCCCACCCATATGGTGTTGGTCAGTGGGTACAGGGGCAGGAAGCTGGACCCTGAACCCGTGGGGCTACATGCCCATATCTGACCACAGCTCAGACTCGACCAGGTTATAAAAGGAGCCCCACTGGAGAGACATTTGGAATGACATTCCTGAAATAGATAGCAAGCAAATGAGCCAATATGTACCTTTTGGGGCCAGATTTGAGCATTTTATTGTTATGAATCAGTATTTTTATTAATGACCTCATGACTTCTGTCTTTTGATGAGGCACTAGGAGGTTCTGTGGGTCTCAAATCAGGTTTTGTCTAAAGAAAGATCCACGGGGTCTTGGGAGTAATTGTTGTGTTGAGAGCTAGGGGACTGCAAGCTGCAAAAAAGTCTCAGTCCCTTTGGGACTTGCTAGAATTGGAGCACTGCCTGCTGACCTTTTAAAAAGCCTTGTATTTTAGTGGGTAGTAATATATAGTGTGCATGTGTAAGATGAGGTGAAATGATGAGGTGGCTGATCTCTTCTCCCCAGTAACAAGTGATAGGACAAGAGGAAAAGGCCTCAAGCTGCACCAGGGGAAGTTTAGATTGGATGTTAGGAAAAACTGCTTCACCAAAAGGGTGGTCAGGCAATGGAATAGGCTGCCCAGGGAAGTGGTGGAATCACTGTCCCTGGAAGTGTTCACAAACTGGGGAGATGGAGCACTTAGTGACAGAACATTCTGGATTTGTCCAAGTCTGTGGTTTGCACTTTGCAGTCACACCCATGGTGAGCTTTACACAGCATGAAAACCTAGGAAATGCTGCAGAAGGGAATGCTGTCAGCTCCCTAGTAATATTTTGATTCTTAAACTTTGCTAGCCTTGCAAAGAGCCTGAAAGACCAAGAGTCTTTATGCGTCAGAATCATAGAATAGTTAGGGTTGGAAAGGACCTTAAGATCATCAAGTTCCACCCCCCTGCCATGGGAAGGGACACCTGACACTAAACCATGTCACCCAAGGCTCTGTCCAACCTGGCCTTGAGCACTGCCAGGGATGGAGCATGTTCTATCATTACAGAGCGTGGCTGTGGCAGGTGGGTTGCACTTCACCTGCCCAGTGATTTGAACTCTCTTGTATGAGAACCTTGTTTTGTTCAATCATGCACCTCGTTCCCTTGTGCTGTGGTACATGTATTTACTTTATTCTTCTCCCAATTCTTTGGGCTGGATGGCACTGATCGGTGGTTGAGCAGCTGCGCAGAGTGACTAATGTCACTTTTCAGTCATGGATACTCCTCACTCTTTGTCATTTTAATGCAGATATCTTTTGACATCTCACAAGGTGTGTTTAGCACAGGTCATGTAGGCCAGAAGGCTCTTTTCACCATCCACCTCTGTCTTTGCAACCGTTCTTGGCTTTCTCTTACAGTTTACTTAGTGAATCCCTCAGTCCTGTGCTGGTTTGAATGCCTGCATTGTCTGGACGTGCTGCCAGCAGCAAGTCTGTGGCTCTCTGTGTGGTGCTTCAGGTCCCCAGGAATCTAGCTAATAACTTAATAGCTTCTCATCTCCACTGAAAAGTGCTTTGTTCGGAGTTGTGGAGCACGCAGATGGCAGTATGCTATTTATCTCCAGGCTGTCACATCACTAGTTGTTCTCAAAATGGGGTGCCTTTGCAGACTTGTGTTTGCTGAGGTCTGTGGCTCTAAAGAGCCTTTTCCCAAATAGGATTTGATACAATGGAGAGAAAAGCAACAGCATCTGCACTTACAATGGTGGCTCAGAGGCATTAATGCTTTTCTCAGGCACATGCACATGCTTGGTCAACACATGAGCACAACGGCCTGTGGATATTATCTTCTCTCAGTTTGGTTTCCCTTGCCTCACAGTTGTGGGGAGGATGGGAAGCAGTGTGCAATACCTTTATGCATTTGATCTGTCCTCCCTGTGAATGCAGATAGGCTAGGAGCACTCGTAAGCCAGTAACTGCTCTAGTGGAGTTAAAACCAAAACTTATTTGTGGTTAGAATTAGGCACAAGCATAGCTTGCAGTCAAGGTTATAAACCCCAGGTTCCCTAAACTGGCAAGCACTGCTACTCCCAGAAGGCAGAGGAGGGTGGAGGAGAGGGAAGTAAAGTATAACTCAACTTTTAAGTAAGCAGGGAGATTTATCTTTTGGCTTTGCACATCCTCACCAGAAGAGCTCTTGGGTGGTCATAGTCCCCTTGCCATCCACCCACTACTCTGGATGACTCAACAGCCTGCAGCACAGGGTTATCTTTTCCTTGGTAAGACATTTTTATTCCACAGGCACAGAGATGCAAACTGATGAGTAACTGCTTTATTTTTCCTCAAGTATTAAGAAAATCTGAAGCTGGAAAACACAGGGCTGTATTTTTCGTATTGATGCAGAATTTGAAGAAAGGATTTAACAGATCTGTGACTCTGCTCGCATCTGTGGTATCATTGGTGAACTCGGACAGCCTTGGTAAACAACTCGGCAAGTAGGTGGAGACAGATGCACTGAAGCATCAGGCTTTAGCCTGGGTCACAACCTGCCACAGTGTAATTGGAAAAGCCCAGCACTGATTTACCAGGGTGGAGTTAGGAACTTGGAGCCTTTGACTGCAGTTACATGGCTGTCATGTCACATAAGGAGACAATCCTCGCACATAACCTCTCGGGACTTCAGTCTCTCTCCTCTCCCTCTGCACTGGCTGGGCCTGTGTCAACCCCTGAGAGCCTGAGCATGCTTCCTCATCAGAGTGCTGCTCTTAGGTAGCTACTGTCAGGATTTGTCCAAAGTTACCAATGAACACTATGCCACAACCTCAAAAGCTTTACAAAAATTTTGAGTTCCCAAAACGTGTCAGGATTCTTGTATGCTCTTTCTGACTCTTAACCTTGACCTCTTATCTGGGATTTACTGAAGAAACAGCAAGATATAAAATTGCCTGGCAATTGCAATAGACAGGCAGTGATGAGAGCCTGCATTGGTCCTTTCCTGAGAAATGTACAGGGGCTGAAGACAGTACAATCTTTACTGCTGTGTGCAAGCAACCCACGGTGTGATGCTGGGTTTTGTTCTTAGTGTAGTATTATCTCTGGAGTTTAGAAAGCCTCTTAAGTTTCACCTTCTGATAATTATCCCATATCTCTTTTGTGTGTCTCCTCAGGAAAGGATGCCGCAAACACCTCCATTTGCAGCTATGTTTGACAGCAGCGGCTACAACAGGAACCTGTATCAGTCAAAAGAGGGCAACTGTGGCGGCCTCTATTACCATGACAACAACCTCCTGTCAGGGTCTCTGGAAGCTCTGATCCAGCACTTGGTACCTAATGTAGATTACTATCCTGACGTAAGTCTATACACCCATATGGCTAAGGCCTGATGCATGTTGTAAAGGCGAACTTTCATGTGTGCAGCAAAAGCAGAATGCGCCACATCAAATTGCTAAGGAGGGGGATCAAATGACTGATCAACAATGATAAAATAAACATGTGTTTCATGTGAGTGCAGCAAGCAGTACCTCACCTAACCTAGGAAGTCTAATTCTTTATTACCCTTTTTTGGGGTGCACAACCCTGGTGACTCACTTATAAAGTATCTAGTGTGGCTTACTGTTTGATGGGTTGGATGTATCATTGACCCTTAAAAATCTGACAACAAGCTGAAGAGAAAGGCATAGCCACCAGCATGACAGGATGAATGTATTTAATTTTCAAACAAGCGTTATTTCCCACTGCTCCTGTATGGTCCATGTGTATCTTGCAATTAGCAACACAAGTGTTGAACTAGTACCACACTTCAGAATCAGCAGAGGCTGAACATGAGAACATGATGTTTTTTGTCTGAGAATTTTTGGCCTGTCTAGATGCATGTATGCACTGAAGCATTTCATATAATTCTTGGAAAAGGAGGATGGTATCAAAAGGTCAGCAGGAAGTTAGGGATGACTGAGGGGTTATGAAACTGCATCTCTGCTTGTTGTAAGGAGACATAACTGCTGGAGACAAAATTCTGCTTGTGTTCAGCTTCTGTTATCATCATAGAACTATCCATGTTTATCAAGACAGGATCTTTTTTAACTTGGGTCAGAGTTAACAGCAGCACAGAGCTGCTTAAGCTAGTGCTTATCCATTAATGCTTAATGTAAAATTTATATAGAAATTTAGACAGCAGGTGGTCAAATATGATGATTTATTTCAAATCCCTAGAACCGGGACATTGTAGATTTTTTCTTGCGGATGCCATAGGTACTTAACTACTGGCAATGTGGGGAGCAGAGTGGATATTTTGAGTAGCCATCTCACAATAAGTCCAAATCATGATACATGGAAAACTAAAACAAAATAAGCCTCTTCTTGTAACCTCAGAATGAGTTACTATTTTTTATTCTGTAAGATTAAGCTATATAGTTCCTTCTGCTTTCCCCCAGGGGACAATACTATGAGAAATGAATAGTATTTGGTGATTCTTAAAGGAAGTACTAGGTCTTAGTGTGCAGTTCACTGAGGTAAGGCAGACAAGCACAGCATAGTAAAGATGGTATATGTGGTAAAATTGAGTCAGCTCAACAATCTGGTCAAGTGGCATCTTTTTTTGTTCTTTTTCTGAAGACCGTTTACTTTCACTAGTAATATGGAAGCAGAGAAGATTTCTCTGTTGGTATTCTAAGTAGACTTGCAGCATGAATTTTAGTCCACTGTCAGGCTAGAAAGAGTTATGTAATTTGGCAATGGCTCTTGCAAAGCTTTACTGTAGAGCAAGAGAAGATGAGTTGAAATTTTATTCTGAGTAATTGCAGGTACTAAGCTTGTAATAAGGCTGTATACAATAGAGAGCTGAACCAGCCCTGCCCTGCCTTCTTTTGGTAAAATCTTGCATAACTTTGCTTAAGCATGAATTTATAATGCAGATGCTGGAGGAGTGACAAGTGTTAAATTAGATGCTTGGTGCTATACTAATAGTTCTTGGCACAGTCACATGCAGAATTTTCTTCTGCAGATAGTAAAGTATTAAGTACCAGTTTGTCAGGAACACGTTTTGAGAAAGCGTAAAACTGGTGGTAATTTATCCCTTTCTCTTGCTTCCTCTTCTTTTCAGAGGACATACATCTTCACCTTCCTTCTTAGTTCACGCCTGTTCATGCATCCGTATGAACTCATGGACAAAGTCTGCCATCTGTGCATTGAGCAGCAGAGACTAAGTGAGCCTGGGCTGGACAAGGTAAGAACCCCCGCTCTCAGGGACTCCTATTAGTTCCAGTCAAATGTCTCTACTCTACCTACAGCAAAATGTTCCTACTCAAGAGAGTCCTCAGTAGGGTTAAACATGATAGAGCAACTAGAATTTGACCTTTTATTCACTGATGCTACACTCTTACCGCGGTCTTTTGTAGAGTGGCTTAGATTGATGGCCCCTTTGCTAGGGAATGCATGGGGGTTTTTGTGTGTCGTGTCTAGAACTGATAGGGGACAGGATGTGGATGTTTGCATAGAACCTCCCCCCCCAGTAGAAAATATCATGAATTAAAAAAAGATACTTGAATAATTCCCCTGCTTTCTCACTATAAGGTGTAGTGTGTGCACAGTCTTGGAACTGGAGCTTATCACTCTCATTGTTGATGGTTAGCCGTAAGTTATGGAAACACTAATAAACATCTTGTACTGAGACATTCCTGATAATGAGGGGAATCCTTCTAAAAATTCCACCTACCTGGGGCCTGATTTCCTGGTCAGTTAAGCCAATGAGTATCTCTTCACTGGCTTCAATAGATAATTTGCTCTGGCCTGTAATACAGTGCTGAATTAAACTTAAAAATTTAACTGACCTTCATACCTATATGCTCCACATTATCCTACATAAGGGAATTTTATTTCTTTTGGGTTAGATACATGCTGTATTTTATTGCTATTACATGTAACATTTCTCCTTACTCTTTCCAAATAGAACCAGATACAAAAAATTGCACCCAAAATCCTACAGTTGTTGACTGAATGGACAGAGACGTTTCCTTATGATTTCCGAGATGAAAGAATGATGAGGAACTTAAGAGAGTTGGCACAAAGAATAGCCAGTGGTGATGAGGTAAGTTGTCTGTGCACAAAGCTATTGTATAAAAAGACATTCCTTTAATGCTTTAATATTGCAGGTTTGTTGTTAATAACATGATATGGACCTGGGTGGTTAAGCTAACTTATTATGAAGGTGCTGGTAGGCAAAAGTTCTGTCCAGTACCTAAGCCTAGGAAGAAACTGCATAGAATCGGCAGAGCCTTTTCAAAGCACAGGCAAGGTTTGCTCCATCCCTAAACCCATATTATAATTGCATATTGTTCAGACAGTTGCAAATTGGTGGGCATTTGTATTTTTCATTTTAGTGATTCTGCTTGGAAGAAGCTAGGTAAAACACTGGGAAGCCTTGCATATCTGAGAAGCCCCTACCCGTGTTGATAGTTTCTTCAGTTTGTGTGAGTAAGGTGTGTTGGAATAAGGCCTTTGACATGTAGGTCAGTGGAAGAGTTATTGCAGGTTTGGCAAAAAAGTTTCTGTAAGAAAACTTTACCAGGAAGAATTGTCTTGAGCTTAAAGCGTCAGATATGGTCTCACAGGAGCCTGTCATATTTCTTCCTCTGGACAGAGCACACGAGGAAATTGCTTGACCTTTTTCTAGGTCCCAGTTCTCAGATGGAAGTAAAGTTTCACAGAGGTATTACGAAATATTTTGATGCTTAACTGATGCTTGTCTTCTAAGTACTGAAACAGACAGTCCAAAGTCAAGGCTTACATTCACTTAGTGGAAAGGCAATTAACAGGGTTTCAATAAACAGATCATGTGTAGCTGGCATAATACTAAGATTACAAAAGACACTGGAATGGTATTTGGAAGAACTATAAGTACAAAGAGCAATTACTAGATGGCATCGTGTTTCTAGGGTTCCTTGGAGGCTGGTGTGCCTTGTGTAAGCTTTTGAGTAACTGTATGGCTGAGGCAGCAAACGTCATCTTAGCAAGCATGTAGGTAAGCTTTACTGTGAGGAGCTGTAAGTGCTGCCAAAGGCCTGGAACGATCTTGAGAGACTGTAAACAAGGATTGAAGAGAACCAACCTAAACTGAATTTGGAAGCTGAAATATATTTTGATGTTGTGAAAGTGGGGAGGGACAAGAGAAGGTGGGATAAGACAGTGAGATGCAGTATGAAATACAAATTAAGAAAACAGATACCAAATTTGATTGGCAAGCTTAGAGTTGCTGCAAGATAGCCACAGGGGGCTTTGGACTGTAGAGAAGCAATAGGTTTGCCTTCACTGGGGAGGTGACAGGAGGCATCTTTCCCTCTGCGGTGCTCCTGCACTGTTGCTTTATTTCTGTGTACTCTTAATAGGAAGGTAAGAAACTGAAGTTCTGTTCAAGGAAAAGTAGTAAGATGGAGGACTTGCACCCACTTGAAAAATACCCACTAGCACAAAAAGAGAGCGGGCTGTACAGCCTGGGGCAAGTTGAGCTGATGAATGCAAGACTGAAATAGCAACAGGAAAGGGTTTTCTACAGTGAAGCTTCTGGCAATACAGACAGTTTAAAACCGTGAAATCATCTATTAAGGGCAGATGTACAAACTGCTAAAAAATGAGTGCTAGGGAGCAATCTTACTCTGTCAGTGAGCTAAAGATCTTTTCTAGCTCTAGCTTTGAGGGTTTTCTAACTTTGAGATTTCCTTCAGAAAGACAAAGGGAAAGCAAGCACAGCAGTAAATTGACTTGCGTTATTGTCAAGTGCTTGGAACAGTAAATGGCAACTTCCTTGACCTTACATTTCTACAGATTGCTTGAATTTGTGTGAGTCATTACCTTGAAGGATATGAAAGAAGCAGTGTTTCCTGTTCACTACAGCTTTTCTACTTGTAGCGTCTTATTCTCCTTCCTGAACTATTGTGCTCCAACACTGTTAAGAGCTATTAGTAAGAGTCAGACTAAAACCATTCACCATGCTAACATATTGCCCCATCAAAAAAAAAAAAAAAAAAAGGCTTGGAAAAACCTTGGTGGGTTTATTTCCCCCCCCTCTTCTTCCTCAATTTAATTCCATTCCTCCAACATTTTCCCTCTCTGTGTCCTGAGAGGTCATCATGCTCATAGGATATCTCTAGATTGTTCTGGTCCTTTTTACCACTTACCTGACCTTTGTTTCAAGGTATATCTTTTGAAGCCTTTCCCATCAGCCATTGCCTCCCATTAAACATTTAGCAGTGGCTTTTTCAGTGAAACACTTGATGAGTGTATACAATCAGACCAAATCCATGTCCTGTATCTGATGGTTTTTTTATATGCAGCCCAACAATACACTGAACCCCCTTGGTTTTGTTTTTTTTTTTGATCCCACCGTATCATATAGTGAGATTGACTGTGGAAAATCATTTAACATATGATATTCCCTTATCTAGCAGGTAGCAGTGGTACTTGCAGTCACTATCACAGGCCAGAAACAAAGCGTCCCATCACTTTGTCCTGTGTTGTCCACTCTTTAGTGGTTTTTAAATTTAAATAAATATCAGCATTGCCAGTGTGAATGTAGAATCAAAAATGAGACTGTGGCACAGTAAATGGAAATGGTAAATCTAATTTAGAGGAAGACCATATACTTAGGCTGACTGGTAGCCATACTACAATCAAATTAATATCTAATTGATAAAAGACATGTTCTGTAACTATGTATTGTTACATATATATATATATATATATGATACTAAAAAAATGCATGAGATTAATGGTCCATCAGCAAATACCTGTTATGGGTGCAAAGTATTGTACATACTCATTCTCTCAGAGAATGCCTCGAGGTCACTGCCTCTTTGCTCTGGAGGAGACTGATCCTCAAAAGAGAAGAGGTATATTGGTTTTGTGGGCTCAGTTACATCTAGAGGTGTGAGAGGGAAGTGGCATTTCCTTCTGCCTTTGTGCCAAGAGGGTTTTACTTCATCACTGGACAGAGGAATGTTTGTTACGTTCAACTGCTGTTAGATCAGATGCAGGCTAATTACCTTGATTTCTTGCTCTGGGCTGGAGGGTATCTGTGCCAGTTTGCCTGTTATCTGGGGTTTTCCAGCTAGAGAAGCAGATTGACCAGAATTAGGTGGTTCAGCTTTATATCTTCACCCTTTTTCTCCCTGATTTTGTTGTCAGTTCTAGATTTGCATGAACCACAAATTTAGGAAAGGTTTATTTTTTTGTGTTGATCACAGATTAAGTTGATAAATACAGGTATCAGCATCAGTCTGTTGTGTTGATTAATAATGTGATAATTTAATACTGCCTTCTCACATTTTGAAAATGTATCCCAATTTTTTCACGTCGTGGCAGATGTATCGGAAGAACGTACAGCAGCTCCTCCAGAACCTGATTCGGAAGCTTGCCACTGTTAGCCAGTATGAGGAAGTACTTGCAAAAATTAATTCTGCATCCACAGATCGTCTCATGGTTATAAAGACCAAGCCCCAGTCCATTGAGAGGGACATAATCACAGTCTGCAATGATCCCTATGTGTTAGCTCAGCAGCTGACACACATAGAGCTTGTGAGTTGTTATACTTCAAGTATGATTTCATCCTTCCCCTCTTTTTGAAATGCACCTTCACATAGGATATGACTCGGCTGCTCGTGTGCTTTATTTAGGAGAGACTCAATTATATTGGGCCAGAAGAATTTGTCCAGGCGTTTGTGCAAAAGGATCCTTTGGATAATGACAAGGTAAGTGAAGCATGTCTGAAGCAGCTCTGAAATGTGGCATTTAACATCCTTGAGCTCAGGTGTCTCATGAGCTGGAAGTAAGGTCTAGCAATAAAGAAGGACCAGCGGAAACAAGCTTTATAGTGAAAATGCTTTAGTATTCCTCTTAAAAATTTTGAGCTTCAGAACTCAGCCAAAAATTTGATTTAAATTAACATATTTTCTGGTTTGTTTCCAATTTAAGCTAAGGGAGAGCTTAATCCTGTGAAGGCATAGGTCACCTATGTGGCCTACAGCTGGAAAAAGCTGACTTTAGCTTTGGCTTTTGCATTATGCATTTTCAACAAGCGTTTTTCCTTTTACTAAATTGAACTCTTTGCAGCAAGCTGGCAAGTGGGGCAATTTGCAGGTGGAGCACACATTACAAAAAGGGAGCAGTGAGCCAGTCAAAATGGTAGAGCTAGTCTCTCGAAGTTAGGATGCACTAAATTAATTTAGTATCAACAACTGAACATTAATGGGCCAGTGGAGTGGGCTGGCCTGTTTTCCTTCTGCACTTGCAGAGGGTATAATGTTATCTCTATAACAGACTGAGGATTGAAACAGTGCTCATAATCAAGGAAGCTTTGTGCAGATACTTAGCGTTGTTTGCATAAGTCTATCCTAAATCCTTAAAGCATCCTAGTAGGTGATGGAGTCGCATGTCTGATAATGCCTTAATGAGCCGACAGCTCAGGAAGAAGTTCTGCTGTCACTGCTAATTTCTCTTATAAGCTTTTTTGTTACTTTGGGTAATTGAGTTATTCCTGGTTACTTGACAGTGTTTGGGGATGGCATGGCAGAAAGCCGAAAGGTCTCTCTCAGGGAAAAGATAAAGATTACATTAAAAGTTGCTATTTTTCTTCTGTCTGCAGAGCTGCTATGGAGATCAAAAGAAGACCCGGAATCTGGAAGCCTATGTGGAATGGTTTAACAGGCTCAGTTACTTGGTTGCAACAGAAATCTGTATGGTGAGCAAAGACTTTTTTCTGCTAAAAGGTTTTGTTTAGTCTACTTGTCTAAAACAGTGAAGCCTTTTCCGATTTAGGGTCCCTTCAGTGTGCCTTTGACTTCATTCTCTCAGCTCTGTACTTTTCCATGTGTAGATGGAAGTAAATTCCATGTTTTCAACATCATGCTAGTGCCTCAGCCTTGTTCAGCTGACAGTTATGCTGGATTAGCCCTTCTTAGCACAGGAATCCATCTGGCCTGCCCCTCTCTCCTATGAATGCCTCGTGTGAATAGAAGCATCTTTTCTCTCCATCTTTTCTCTCCTCTGTGCTGACCCCCTTCTCTGCTCTAGTGTTTTTCCTATCCTTCTTGGCAGAACCTCTTTACCTCTTGTCCTTGCTCTCTACCCGCCCAGCGTCTGGGTTGTCCTTGCTGTCCTGAGGGCTTTTGAACACAATAGCGTGGCTTCCTCTACATGTAAAGCATAGTATGAAGTTGTGGTACATGTGGAAAAGACTTCTACACAGGGTTGTTTTTCTTTTGGGGAACACTTGTAACACTTCAATGGCATGTCTTGCAGCCTGTGAAGAAGAAGCACAGAGCAAGAGTGATAGAATATTTCATTGATGTGGCACGGGAATGCTTTAACATTGGCAACTTTAACTCCTTAATGGCTATTATTTGTAAGTATGTGTTCTGAGACATTCTGTCCCTGTTTGAATCCAGATAAAGGAAGTGCAGTGCTTCATACAAGTCTGCAGCGTAGCACACTCAACAGCGTGAAGTTAAGAGGGGAAGTGGTGAGGAGCTGCTCAATGTTACTGTAGTGTTACATGCTTAAGAAATAATTTACTGCTGTAGTGTAAATTACAGAAAAGCAAAGTTTTCATTGCAGTTGTTTTAGAGATCTAAATCCCCACTTTTTGAAACTAACTTTAGTGCTTAATTGAAATAGAAATTCTTCCTTTAATATGAAGGCTTGATGTCTCCTATTGTTTCTGTTACACCATAAATTTCCTAGTGGTTTAAAGATTTCACACCTTTTCTATATCTGATAGAAAATATTTGGAATATTTTTTAATTAGAAATGTGAAAACTTCATAGATATGTGTAGTTTTCCATTAAATATGTAAGAGACAATGTTGAGAGAACTCACGTGCACTGTTCTACCGTATATTCATGTTTTAGGAAAACCACATTAAATAATGCCATAGCAGTTTTTTTAGAGCTTTCATTCTGTAAAAGATGTTGAATTTGCTTCCTCAGTTGCTTTTAACATTGGAATTTCGTGAAAACAATAAGTGTGATTTTTGGGTATATTTTCTTTTGAAAATATTTGTTATTGTTAACAGATCCTTTACTTTAGAAATACTTACTAGCATTACCTACTGAAAGATTTCTTTTTCTAAGTACTCCAACAAGTTCTCTTTCTTGTATCAAGCTGGCATGAACATGAGTCCTGTGTCTCGGTTAAAGAAAACTTGGGCAAAAGTGAAGACAGCTAAATTTGATATTCTTGAGGTATGTTTGGCCACTATTTGGACACGAGGCTATTAATAGCATTTCACTTCTAACTGCTCTAAAATGCAAGTTTAGCTTCATTATAACATGCTTAACTTAGTATATTTGTGCTTTTAATGGAAATTCTAGAAGATAAGAAATGTTCAGTTGACTTAATTGGGAAGAAGGAAATTGAAGCAATTTGTTTTTAACTCCCAAACTCGCCTCATAAGAGTTATTTAGGGAAAAAAAAAAAACAACAAAGGTAGGTAACTTCCTGAAAAGGAGAGGGATGGTGTAGATTGACCTAATGCAGTCCTACCTCTGGAAATCAAGTTGAGCTGTAAGGTGGCTGCCTTGCTCTTTCAGAGAAATTTGCCTTGAAGTAATTGATTGCGGATTACCTTCACGTATCAGAGACCTTTGTCAAAGATCATGTAGGTGCAGCAATGTATGAGTTTGTGAGTTGCCCAACAGATTATTTGCCTATTAGTTAATTATCCTGCTGTAAATGGCAATCAGTTAATTCAGGTTATTTATTAGGAAGTTAAAGAAAATGTAGCATTTTGTACTTGAAATGTTTATTAATATCATCAGAAGATTTGACTTGTGTTGTGAGAAGAGATTAAAATAGGATGGCCATAGCCACCTCATGCTTCCTTCCTCCACCCCTGGGTGGGAAATAGCCTTCCTTGTATCAAGGGTGTCTGCACAGCTCAGGAAGTTGCTCTTAAGATTACAGCCCTATTTCGTTTGACCTTATTATGCAGGCTGGTTTTTGCTGGTTAAGGACATGCTTTGTGAGCCATGCAATCATCCTAGTCATTGAGGTACAGCAGTCAGTCTTGGAAAAATGAAGTGGGGGCACTGACATCTTCGTGTGTCTGATCTTATTTTGCCGTTGCAACTGAATCAGCTCTGAGAACCCTGCATCGTAGGAAGAGCTGAATATTAGTGCCAAGACCCATTGTTGTCTTAGTTTAATGATTCTGACTTTTGAATTAAAGCTCCGTTACCTCCTTCATGGGGAGAGAAAGAAGGTCCATGAAGCCTGCCTTTGCTTTCCTGCCCCTGACTTCTATTGTCTCCCTCACTGTGCTGAGTGAACATTTTTGAAAGCAATGTTTTCTTCTGATTGAGTGAACAGTTAAAATGATGCTGCAGCCCTCTAGAAAGCTGTATTAGTGCTGCTGTTCACCAGACTTCTTGCTTTTTTAAAACAGTTGCTCAAGTGAAAAAGAACTGTGTGTGGTGATGACACTGGCTCATTATTTACATTTTTTCATGGCTTGTAGCATCAGATGGACCCTTCTAGCAATTTTTACAATTACCGAACCGCTCTGCGTGGAGCCACTCAAAGGTCCTTGACAGCTCACAGCAGCAGAGAGAAGGTATGCTTGCAAATGGCTTGGCAATGGGTGAAGATGAAATGTGCTTGTTAAGTTTCATGGTAAGCTTTTGTCTTGGAATTCTGGTTCTCAGTAACTCTACCCCTGGTAGGCTTTTAAAAAGAATAAAAAGCCTAAAAACTACCCCTTTATGGGGAGTGTCTAAATATTACCTCTAAGCTACCAAGAAAGTAAATGGAATATTTGAGGAAACTGGTGGCTCAATGAAAATGACCATCTTAGGGCTGCCAGTTTGATTTGGTGCTGACTGAAAGCAGCAAACATTAAGTGATCATTTTGATTATTTAAATATAACAAGTACATTGCCTCAGGTTGTCTTTTTTGACAGAGAACTCTATCTCACAAACCTGTAATAGAGATGGAAAGGCCAAGGATTGAAATGAGGTTCCTAGTAATTTGTTCTTATTGCTGTTACTTGTGCTCAGTCTATGGTTTTGGGTGGGAAAGCTTTAAAATTTACTCAGAGAAGGTATTCTAAAATTCAAATCTAGTCTGAGTTTCTGTCTAGATTCTGTGGAGTCCCCTTCCTGTGTACAGATTTTAGATGCGTGGAGACCTCCTAGCAGCCTTCCAGTATCTGAAGAGGGCCTATAGGGATGCTGGAGAGGGACTCTTCATTAGAGACTGTAGCAATAGGACAAGGGGTAACAGGTTAAAACTTAAACAGGGGAAGTTTAGATTGGATATAAGAAGGAAATTCTTTCCTGTTAGGGTGGTGAGGCACTGGAATGGGTTGCCCAGGGAGGTTGTGAATGCTCCATCCCTGGCAGTGTTCAAGACCAGGTTGGACGAGGCCTTGGGTGATATGATTCAGTGTAAGGTGTCCCTGCCCACGGCAGGAGGGTTGGAACTAGATGATCTTGAGTTCCTTTCCAACCCTAACTATTCTATGATTCTATGAGCTTTAAATATACTCTGGAGTTTTTTAGTGGAAATAGATTAATCAGGTGTTTGGAATACAGTGTGTTGAATTCCACCTTCCAGACTCAAGAGTGGCAGTGAATTATGCATTAATAGAGGTTGCATCTTTCTTTACTCTTTAAAATAAATTAGCTTTTGAGAAATAAACTGGATTTGGTCACACATTAATGCAGAATCTCAGTTATAGTTCTTGTTATCTTGAAAAAGGAGCCAAATAGCTTCCTAGATGCTCCCCACTTATAAGCAGTTGCTCATCAATTGCTTATAATATTAGAACTTCATTCTGTGTTTAATAAACCTGATCTTGATGCTCATAAAATAAACTACCAGGCAGGATGAAGCAAATCCATGTGTAGTCTGATGGTCTATATTGTTGTTATACTTGTGTATATCAATACACATAAATAGATAAATTTATGTATATATAAATACACATAAATAAAAACAGGGTGGGCTTTTTTCTGATTCCCAGGGATCTGTTCATATATCATTCAAACTACCAGAAGTTTAAATGTAAGGTGTTTACTTCTATTCAGATAAAAGTGAGTTTTATACTTCAAAGAAAGAACTTACAGATACTGAAATGGTGCAGGAAAGTCTCTCATGGAAACAGTGATATTTGTTTTATCCCCAGTTGCAACAAGAACACGTGGCTGTGAAAATTCTTGGAGGATGCAAATGGAAATACAGTCATTTTAAAAATGTAAGAATGTTCCAGCATTCTCCAAAGAAAAATACTTCTGATTTGTTCAGCTGGCAGGAAATGTTGCTTTGTTTTAAGCCAGTCACTGCCAAGGTTCAATCTCTTGCATGAGCTCAGGGAACTGAAGCTCTAAAGCCATTTGTGCTTCTAGCCCCAAATTTTCCATGCTGTGCTTTAATGTGCAACTCCCCTCATTTACCAAGCAAGTTCCTGTCAAGAAGGAGAACTTCATTAAGATACACCGTGCAGGAATTACATGCAAGAAGTGTGCACATCTGAGCTATTATATTTTGGAATCTGCAAGGAGAATGAGAAAGTGAAAACAAGAGGGACACAACATAGAAATGAAATGTTAAGCATATAGTTGTTCTGAACAAGCCTCATAGCTACATTTGACAAGCAGTGGACTGCCAACAGGTACTTTAATTGTGACCCTGAGAGATCTACATGCCAGGAAGACTTCAAGGAAGCAGTTTGGCACAAAGCTGATAATAAAACTATAGGGATTAGCTTGCCATCCAAGGGAGGACTTCCTTTCTAGAGAAATATCACGTATTTTAAACTGTGTTGAATGCAAAATTTCCCTGTAGTGAAAGAGAGAGATATCACGGAGATCTTAGTCCTCTGTTATTTTGCTTACCTTTTGTACCACCTGTCTTCCTTTTATTTTATTCTGTAGAGCATTATGTTTGGTTCAAGACTGAGAATAATATTGTTCTTTCCTTAGATTGTAATACCTTTCTTCAGCCTCTTGATCAAAGATATTTACTTCCTCAATGAGGGCTGTGCCAATCGTCTTCCAAATGGTCATATCAATTTTGAAGTAAGTAGAGCACTAAGTGGGGTATTGATACAGGGTTATCCCCTTTAACAGAAAACTGAAGCAGATCATGATTTAGCTTCCTCTGGATTCTGGGAAAGCAAAGTTAGACTGGAATTTGAGTATATCTGTTACTTCACACAGGAGCTGGGAAGCAGTCAGGAAAAAACAGTCTTACTGAGGATGGAATGTTTATAGAAACCCTTTCGATATTCACATTTTTTAGTGTGGAAATAGGTCAGTGTTTTCCCAGTGCTCAAATTCATCTAAACATTTAAACCCACGAGTGTATTATACTTAATGACAAAGTCATTCAAATCAGTGTTTTAGAACTTCTTTTTTAATTCCAAGTATAAAAGGTGGGTTCATTGTTTGTTGAGATACATATTGTAGTATTTTTACATGTGAGTCACAGATTGTCTCTGAAGAAACATGATTAGAGCAGTAGTGAAGAAGTTTTGAGTCCCTTGTATTGCAGCAATTCTTCTGCCTCTGGTTTCATGCTTGTTATTTGACTCTGTGCATTACCCAGTGATTTATTTTCTGATGCTTTCAGATTTCAAGAAGCCTGGGCCACTCGAACAAAATTACAGTACATTTCACTTGTAGTCATTGACCGAATTAGCCTGGTTCTAAAGTTAGACTATGTGATGATCTGGAATGTCCTTTTATTCAAGGAATCCGTGTGCGCTTGAGGCATGTTAAGCTTTAATTGAAAGAGTTTATCAATCAGTGACATCAACACCCTACATGGGGTATGTTTATTTTTGGCATAAATTTCCAGCAAGAAAATCAAGCATTTCAGATTAACTAATGAAAATGGAACATCTGCATTTCAAAATATCAGTATTAAACATCTCAAAAATTACTAGAAATTTCACTGCGAAACAGACAAGCATGACCATAGTCAAAGTGAAAAGTTAGGCATAAGGAGCATTAGCAGCTCCTTGAAAACAAAATGAATGCAGCTCATGGTCTACTGTTTACATTCACAAATAACAACAGTTTTACTGGGGTGGAGGAGTGGGAAGTCATCTCAATTCGAAACAGAAATGCAGAAGATAGATAGACACTGAGTTGTCAAGAAAGATCACGTTCAAAAGCTGGGCAGAATCCAAGCCTTGGACTTGAAAGCAGGATCTGTCTGTCTTTCAAAAAAAAAAAATGTTCAGGGTGAACAGTACTGTTCAGTATATAGCACCTCTTCTGTTTTCTATTCTGATAGAAATTTTGGGAACTGGCAAAACAAGTCAGTGAATTCATGACGTGGAAGCAAGTGGAGTGTCCCTTTGAGAGGGATCGGAAGATTCTGCAGTACTTGCTCACTGTCCCAGTCTTCAGTGATGATGGTAAGTAGCTCCAGGCTTCCTGCATGTCTGGTGTCACTGGCTACTGCTTAGTTTCTCTTCATGTTAAGTTGTTGCTTCCTCACAGTAAAGAAAGACGCTGTCCTGAGACATCTCTGGTAAGCAAAAAATGCTCCTTGCAAATGAGAGAGAAAACAAGAATTTTCTTTCTACGTGCATGTTGTCTGTGAGAATTTACATTATCCTTTTCCCTGAAATGGAATGAAAAAAAAGCATTTGTGATCCCTCTAAACATCATCTGAAATGTATTTATATGGACTTTCAGGATTCTTTACTAAAACGTGCTGCTTGAGAAAGAAAATGGGACTTCACTGGTTGCTTACAAAAAAGCACCATGTCCCTAGGCTCAGTTTTTTTCTTTTGACTGTTTTCTTCCACTCCTGTGCTTTTGAGTTTTTGATAGTTGGTTTTTACCCCTCAGGGTAGTCTTTGTTCTCATGCACTGTTTGGTAGTATTGTCTGGATGTAATTATAAGCAATGCTATACTTCCTAATGGATTCTGGAACCCTAATCTGAGGGATGGATAATATAAGCCTGCTTCATTTAATTTCAGCCACTTTCCACGGAAAGCATATTTTAAAATGTTAGTAGGCCTAACATACTGTATTTGCTTCCGATTGCAGCACTTTACTTGGCTTCCTATGAGAGCGAAAGTCCTGAGAATCACATTGAGAAGGACAGATGGAAGACACTAAGGTTTGTGTCAGAGGTTACCCACATAAATAAATAAAGAGAATGGGATACAGAGCAAGCATCAAACAGTTAAAATCAAATGCCATGCGACATGTTTCAACAGATGGGACACAGCATTGGTGTAAATCCCCCCTCCACTGTGGGACTTCTGGAAAAAAGAGAACAATCAGTCTTTATTTTAAACCCTCTCAAGCGTTCTCTCCCTTAGGGGATGGGAATGAGAATAAGTAATTATCTTAATTTCTTATATTATTCAGTGCAGGAGAAAATACTTTCTAAACTTCAAAGAAATGTCTGTTTCCTCACAAGAGCACTTTGGTTTCCAAGCAGACATTTCTGCACCTATTGCATCCCTTTGTGAACCCAGCCTTTCAGACAGGGATGAAATTTATGTAAAGATTATTCTGGGGAAAATTCATTCATAAAACCAGGTAACAGTTTGAAGTCCAGGCTGGGAAAAACAAATTTAAGCAAAATCCTGTTCTTGGTTTCTCTTCTACTGCTGATTGAACATAGACTCATCAACTCTTTCATTTTACTACCTGTAGAAAAATGCATGAACCATTAGGGCAATATTTTAGCTCATTGCTTCAATCAAGTTTTTTTTCACGCCAGCAGCGAACACTTACCAGATGCATAGACTGAGGCACAGAATTAAGCACATGTACAAACAGTCTGTGTTTTCACCCTTAAGCCATACCTCCACTGTAGTCTTAAAACTACCAATATCCCAAGGAACTGACCATTGGTCAGGTGTTCTTGTCACTGTTACAGGCAGCTGGAACTTTAACACTTAGAGGTACCCATGGACGTAACATCCAAACTTTTCTGATCCACTGTGCAGCACTGTAGAGACACAGCTGTACACCACAACCCTGAGGATTCTCCTCAGGCTGTGTTGTTTTTTCCTGGGATATCACAGGGGGATGTAACATCTGATTAATCTCAGTTACTCTGTGGAGAGGACAGAAAGGGAGAGTTACTTGCATCAGTGCACAGACTTTCCATGTTACACATAGTAGCAAGATGGACAAAGACTCTGAGCTTGAAAATCTGTGATAACTCTTATTCAAGGCACTCTGAAGCTGTCTTGAGAAGATTTACATCATTCTAATGATTGTCTTACTTGTATTTCCCTTTTCCTTTCAGGTCATCACTTCTGGGCAGAGTCTAGCACACAAGATGGCCTGTTGCTTCCGCTGTTGCTGTATTATGTGGATTACCAATGGGCATGGCTTGGTTTATTTTTCTGTACACCGGAGCAGGGTTCAAAGTGATAAAAAATGTGCAGTCAGTTGCGATATTGTGTCAGCAAAGATGAAACAAGTTAACTCAAGAACAAACAGGCAGCTTCTCACATCTGACAGAGGAGATAAAATCGCAGCCCGCTTGGCTGTGATTCAGGCTTAAGTATTGATTGAGGACAGGGCTGACGGAATCCTTTGAATAGCTCAGATGCCGCCTATGAATCATTTCACACCTGGATGGAGTATTTTCCCCCTTCCTTTCCTTTCAGCTTGCTGCTACAAGGACTTTGAAGAGTTGATGGTAGATTATGGAGGAGGAAAATATCACCCCTTTCAGTGAAACCCAAGTCTGCACTGAAGAACTTCAACTCCCAATAAGCTGAATATAGCCACGAACTTTGCCGGATCAGGACTGCTAAAAAGGGGAAGGATTGGACCCAACAAATTGGCTGCTGGGAAGAGTTTCTTCCTACCACTGTAATGGTGGCTGTTTTTTTTCTCTTTTTCTGTTGTTTTGAGTTGGCTGCTGGTAGGCAAACTCATTATTATTATAAGTTATTTTTAAAATATAAATAATAAAAATCAAGACTGGTAGAAAACATACCTGCTACAAAATATAGTAGCTATGTAGCTTGGACTACTTTACAACTTCTAGTGAGGGGTTTTCTTTCTTTCAGTTGGTTACAACAAACTACTACATGCTACAGACATTCTTATTTTTATTAGGTGGTTTTGTTACTCTAATTTTCTGTACTTTACCTTCTTCTTGTCTTAGGTTGAACAAGCTGACTTTTCTAGAATAGTTTTTGAGAAACTGGTGTACAAACTGTGTTGAAATATGAAAGTATGTTTCTATTAAGTAATTTTTATAACGGCTTTTTTCGAAAGGGTAACAATGGAGAACACAATCCACTTTGACTGAAATAGCAAGATGCCAAAAAGATGAGGCTTCTCAGCTACAGCTGTGAACAAAACAGTCTCCCTGTGTGTTTGCTTTATGGATTATGTTTATGACTGTGAAGTAGTTCACTGTGTTACACACCTAATGAGTTTGTGGTAGCTCCAAATACTTAGTCACTCTATTTATCTTAGGAAGAACCCAATAGGAAAAAAAGAAACTGTAGCTATAAATCACTGTGGACACAAAATCGCTAAGCAAAAGCACATACTTGGCAACAAAGGTATTTGCAATTATCCTGGCACTGTTATTTAAAAAAAAAAATAAAATAAAAATAAATATATCTATTTGTCACACTGCATCTCTTGAGTTTTCAGGTAAACTGTTATTTATGTTCTGTCCATGCCTTTTCAGGTGAATATTTATTTTTGAATTTTGTAACAACATGCTCTAGTAAGCCTTCATCAACAGGGATACTGTCCTTAACTACAGCCTGTTTGCTGGTACAAGGTGCTGGAAGTCACTGAGTTACATACATACTCCTTGAGCACCAGGGCCTCAAGTCCTGACAGTGGAGAGGATTTCTCTCCTCCTATTCACTGAGTTAGGGTGAAGGAGAAAGAAGAGGCTAACTCTTTGAAAGGAAACTACTTCTGCGGTTCACAGACTTGCCTCCCAGCTTCCATAAGGTGAGGTCTTTTCCATCTTCCCCTCTACATCCTGCCACCATTGGTGATGCTTATAGGAAGGAATTTGTGTAAAAAGCCGTGGAAAATGTATATTCCTCTTCCACATCTTCCGGAATTAGGATACTATGATAATCAGGTACATAAATGAGCTTCCATGATTTGCTATCCTAATTGTTAACCTAATTTTTACAGTTTTAGTTCTAGGGAAAGCCAGAGGCTTGAACAAAGTTAGCTTACCTGGAAAAATAACTTCTTTCCTACACTCCTCCACTGTAACAGTTTGACTACTAGCCTGATTTAGGGATGGATTTGTTATTTATGCAGTTGGAATGAAGCTTTTGTAAATAAAAGGAGAAATTGCAGCCTCTGTCCACAGTGTGGGCTCTGTGTGTTGTCTTGTGAGCCAGCTTCTTGCTGAGAAAAGGCAGCGTGTACCAGAGTAATTGGTATGGAGGAGGCGGCTACTTGCCTGGCACAGAAGCTGGACACAGGTGCAGAGCCTGCAACTGGTGCTTGCCCTAGCTAGCCCCAGGCAAGCCAGAGGCTGCTTCTGTGAGCATTAATGAACTTGATGTTTGATGTTGGAGCGATATGAGCCTCATTGTGCACTGTACCCTCTGTTCCATCATTTGGTGTAGCCACTGTACAGAGCTTTAATTTTGAGCATCCTGAGCTACTGTCAGACTGTTGAACCACTGGCTTGGAAACAACCATTCAAACCTGTCTGTAGCAAATGGGAGAGAAAATGACTGAACTCTTCTATGAGCTCCTTTAGGAGCTCTATGTTTCCTTTAGAAAACATCACAAACTCTGAAATGAGAAGTTACAAGAACTCATTAATTCCACAAGCTCAGTGTTCACCCATGACTGGAAATTCCAGCTCAGGGCTAACAGATGTTCAGTGCTTAATGGGGACAGAAGTGACATTGAAGTCTCCTGTATAAATGGCTTTAACATTACTTACTTTATGGAACATTACTTTCTTCCTGTGGTGCAGAGACAAAACCTGTGGGTCTTACGGACCCATATACAGATGCCACTGCTCAAAATATGCTCAAAAGAGTCTAGATGTCCTTATCCTGTCCTTATCCATTTACCTTTTCTCCTACTTGGATACAGCTTCACGGCATCACCATGAAAAGATTAGACAGTTGCATGCAATTAAAAGCAAGCCTATTTACAACTGTCATCTCTAAAAGAGCAACCAAATCCCCACCTCCATGTGGGGATTTGGGGGGTTGAGGCTTCCCAGACAGCCTGTTCTTGACCGAGCTGAAACTGGTACTTGATCTAGCACTAAAGAGAACTTTTTTTTTTTTTTTTTTTTTCCCCTGCCGCTTTGGGCGGCTTTCCTTGTGCTAGTTGTGTGCAGCAGGACCCCTTGTGGCCTTTTTGCAGTATTTCTGCTTGACAAGAAGTGCTTTGGTAGCGTCTGCTTTTTTCACTCAGTTCCTCTCTATCTCCCGTTGGTCATGCTGAGCAGATTTTTCGCACATAAAAGAAGAGGCTAATCCCTAGAGATGCATTCCATCACAGCTGCATCTGTTCTGCTGCTGTCAGGTGGATCCACATAGCCTGCTTCTGCCAAGCAACTGTATCCTAACCTGTGCTTTATAGTCATGGGCTCCTGTGTTATCGCTGTTTTTTAGCTTGAGAACAGGGCTGATAAGTATTTTCAAAGGAACTAGTCTATTTACAATATTACTGGGTTTAGGTGTCTGTTAAACTGACACTTCACACTCAATATTGATGAAGCTCAGTGAGTTTAGAAGCAAGAATTTAGTGCCAGAAAGCGTATCATTTGATACAAACAGACACTTTGCCATTATTCCACTGTGCTGCATTAAGCTGTTCTGGAGTATGTTTTTTCTGTCTACTTTATTAGAAAATTTTAGCTGCTGTTTAAGTACTGGAAGACTGCTATAAGTTCTCCCCAGAGCCTTCTCTTCTCTGATCTGAATAAGCCCAGTTTCTCAGCCTGTGTTTATATGAGAGGTGCTCCAGTCCCCTGATTATCTTCATGGCCCCCAGAGCTGGACACAGTACTGAAGGTTGGGGTCTCACAAGAACGAAGTACAGGGGCAGGATCACCTCCCTTGACCTGCTGGTCACGCTCCTTTTGATGCAGCCCAGGATACGGTTGGTTTCTGGGCTGCGAGCGCACACTGATGGGTCATGTGCATGGGTCACGGCTTCTCATCAACCAACACCCCAAGTCTTTCTCCTCAGGGCTGCTCTTAATCCAGTCTCTGCTCAGCCTGCATTTTTGTTTGGGATTTCCCCAACCCAGGTGCAGGACTTTGCACTTGGCCCTGTTGAACTACAAGAGGTTGGCATTGGCCCATCTTGTGAGCCTGTCAAAGTCCCTCTGGATGGCATTCCTTCCCTCCAGCATGTTGACCACGCCACAGAGCTTGATGTCATTGGCAAACTTGCTGAGGGTGCACTCAATCCCACTGTCCATGCCACCAACAAAGATGTTAACAGCTCTGGTCCCAAGACTGATTCATGAGGAACACCACTTGTCACTAATCTCCACTGTCTTGACTTGGACACCAAGCTGTTGACCACAGCTCTTTGAGTTCAACCATTTAGCCAGCTCCTTATCAACTGAGTAGTCCATCAGTAAAATCCATGCCTCTCCAGTTTAGATAAAAGGATAACATGCAGGACAGTGCCACATACCTTGCACAAGTCCAGGTAGATGACATCAGTCACTCTTCCTTTATCTGCTGATGCTATCACCACATCACAGCAGGCCAGCAAATTTGTCAGGCATGACTTGCCCTTAGTGAAACCATGTTGGCGGTCACCAATCACCTTCTTGTTCATGCACCTTAGCATATTTCCAGGAGGATCTGCACTATGGTCTTACTGGGCACTGAGGTGAGAATGACCAACCTGTAGTTCCCTGGGCCCAATTTTTTTTTTTCTCACGTTTTTAAAAAAGGGGGTTATAGTTCCCCCTTTCCAGTCAGTGGGAACTTCACCAGACAGCCATGACTTCTCAAATATGATGCATAATGGCTTGGCTGCTTCATCTGCCAGCTCCCTGATGACCCACAGATTCATATCATTCAGGTCCGATAGATTTGTGCACCTTCAGGTTCCGTAGATGATCCCCAACCTCATCTTCTCCTACAGTGGGTGGTTCCTCATTCTCCCAGTCTCTGCTTTGCCTTCTGTCACTTGGGCAGGTGGCTGGAGCTCTTGCCAAGTGAAGACCAAGGACAAAAGCCACTGAGTACCTCAGCCTTCTCTATGCCCTAGGTAACTTGGTCTCCCATTTCCTTCGGGGGGGGGGGGGGAAGGGGGACACTCTTCCTTGTCCTCTTTTTATCATTGACATACCTATAGGAGTTTTTCTTGTTGCCTTTAATGTCCTTGGTCAGATTAAGTTCTGTCAGGGCTTTAGCTTTCCTAACCCGATCCCTGGCTGCTCTGACTATTTCTCTGTATTTTTCCCAACCTATCCATCCTTGCTTCCACCCTCTGCAGGTCTCCTTTTTATGCTAGAGTTTGCTAAGTAGCTCCTTGTTCATCCTTGTTTAACCTTGTTCAAACACAAAATGTATCCAAGAAGAGGAGGTAGGAGACTGCATGCAGATGGAGGTGACCCAAGAGGGTCACACACACTATCTGGAAATGCTGCCAGCTGCCAACTGCTCCTGGCTCTCATAAAGAGAATTAAAATGCAGTTATGTGCATCAGGCAGGACAGACTAAAGCCATTCTTTGCAAGATGGAACATCTATGTAGCTGAAGCTGCTTGCTCTGCAGATCAAGTCCCAAGCTGAAACAGCCTCCTCTGGCTCTAAACACACCTGCATTTGCAGATGCAACCTGCAGTCTGTTTGGTGAGCAGCCCACTCCTTAAACACCGAGCAGCTGCAGGTCCCTGAGGCTGGGAGTGGGGAGCAGGTGAGCGACAAGTTGGAGGGGGAGCAACAGCGAAAATAGATCCCTGCTGCATAGCAGAGTTCGGTTTTCCTACTGCTAGGGCAGGGCGTAAGGAAAAAGCCCTTGCAGCCCCTGTTGAGCTTCCCTTGTTTATCTGCCATCACGGGCTCGACCACCAGATGTCGACACAGAACAGAACACAGGAGTGTATCCCGAAGAAAAGCGGCTGGGGAAAGTAACTGAGACCAAAGCGGCAGGGAGGGGAAGTGCAAACGGAGCTTGCACTTGAGCACCAGACTTGAACACCCTTGAGACAGGGATGATACTCAGGCCTCTTTTGTCGAGCTTTCATTTCATACTGCAGGACTACATTCCCACTACCGGGAATGCTGAACTAGGACTGATCTCTCTGAAGAGTGAGAGGAAAAAAGGGAGATTCCTCCAGTTCCAGTTGGTGTAGTATCATAGAATCACAGAATGGTTTGGACTGGGAGGAATCTTCAAAGCTCATCTAGTCCAGCCCCCCTGCAATGAGCAGGGACATCTTCAACTAGATCAGGTTGCCTAGAACCACATCAAGCCTGGCCTTGAATGCCTACAGGAATGGCATATCCACCATCTACCTATCTGGGCAACCTGTGCCAGTGTTGTATCACCTTCATTGTAAAACATTTCTTCCTCACGTCCAGCCCGAAGCTCCCCTCTTTTATTTTACCACCACTGCCCCTTCTATTGCAACAGGCCCTGCTAAAAAGTCTCTCTCCAGCTTTCCACTGCTGAAGATTGCAGGGTCACTGTCCTAGAAGCTACAGGTTGGGTTTAGACCAAAGTGTGCTTGACAGCAGAGTTGTACATGCAGCTTTTCAGCTGTTGTACAGCCCCTTTCTCATGGTTTCACAGGGTGTTTGAAAACTTGATTTGAACGCAGCTGTTTTGAATCACTGGAATCATGCCAGGAAAGAACAGCCCTCGTGAAACCTGTACTCTACCAAGAACCAGTGTTGCCCACAGAGGCCATGCTCCATTCTGGAGAGAGCTGTGGTGCTCCAGCCTGGGTGAGGACAGACCCTGGTGCATGAGAAGGTGCCTTGCAGGAGGCCTGTGCAGTGAGGCTTGGGGGCCAGTTCCAGAGAATAAGGGCTGCGGTTCCACTGCTGTAGCTCAGCCAACAGTCACGCTAGGACCCCAGCAAAGGGCAGTGGAAATCAAGCAAACACTTCCCAACATGGCCCGAGCTGGGCCCTGCGTTTACCCCTCTGCGAAGCAGAATGGGCTGAGGAGTCTGGTCCGTCCCCGCAGCTCCTGACCCTGCCGGCCTCCCACAGGCACCCGCCTCCCTCACGATGCTGGACGCAGCGCCGGCGGCTCCCCGCGCCCTGCGAGCCCCTGCCTGCCCCTGTGGGCGGACAGCACAGCACCGCCGCAGCGCCGCGGGAGGCACGGGCGGACACGGGCACTGCCGCGCCTGCTCCCCCCCGGCCCCGCCGCACCTCCCGGCCGCCCGTGACAGGCAGCGGCGTCCCCGCCCAGCCCGGCTCCGCAGCGAGCGCGGGAGCATCAACCTCTGCGCCTGCCGCCGCTCGGCCCCGGCCCCGGTCCCGGTCCCGGTCCAGCCGAGCGCGCAGGTGAGGGACGGGACCGGCGGGTGCGTGTGGGGACATGGGGAGGCCGGGACCGCAGCCTGGAGGAGCTGCGGCCTCCCCGGGGTGCCGCCGCGGTCCGGCGGCGGGGCGGGGGTCTCGGCTGGCCGGACAGCAGCGGCACCTCGCTGGCCTGAGGTGGACCGGTTTGTGAGGAGGGCAGCCGGCTTGCACTGAACCGCTTGAGCAGCCCTGCGGCATCCTCTAGTGGGTGGGTTTTGGGTCTGTCCTTTGCTGGCCGCGTCTCTGCCGGTGGCAGAGCCCTCAGAGAGCGTGTGAGGTGCCCAGGCTAAACACAGAGCATGTTCTGCTCTTGCTTCTTGTTTTACTCCTTATGGGTAAGGTTGGTCAAACCTCGGACGCATTAAAGGTTTTTCTGTTAGAATTAGGTAATGTAATGCTGAATTACCTGTCAGTCTTTTCTTGATTCCTGCTATACATTTGGACATGAGTTTCCTTTACTAATATCCAATAACTGGCACCAGGTGGAAACAGGGATCTTTCAGATCCAGCTAGCTTGTCCCATTGTACCGTGATGATTAACTGTGCATATGGGAAGACAGAAGTTCCTGATGTTTTCATTCTGGTGCAGTTATATTATGAACTTTAATCATCATCTCTGTACAGTGGACTTGCTCTGTTTCTGGGTACAGTATAAATAGCAGGGTTTCCTGTGCCCTGCGGCAGGCACGCTATCCATTTGTAAAGGTAACTTTAAAATGTCTGTGATACCCTTTTTGTGAAATGTGGTGACTGCCACTGCATTTGGTAGCAGATGTTGCTACCCTGTTGTGTGTGATGACATGCTTCCTGTAATCTCCATTTTTACTCTGTTTTATAGAGTAAAAATGAGTATATTTTATATTTTACTCTATAAATATTGCAACATTTAGTTTAGCTTGGTAGTTGTTTTGTTGTTGTGTTTGGTTAGTTTGTTTGGTATGTTTGGTTTGTTGTTGTGTTTGGTTTGTTTGTGTTTGGTTGCATACTGAGGCAAGATCTTTGGTTAAGCCATGCAGTGACACATAGGTCCCTCTTGAGAGTTATTTGATTTGGTACCTTGATGTGCCATTTTTTTAAGTCCCCCTCTGCAGTCAGATTTACCTTTATTTCTGACATACTGCCCTGTTTCTGAGCTGAAGCACCAGCTGTCAAAATGCATACAGCAATTGGGGTAAAACAAAAACGTTATGTAGAGTCACAATAAGAAAAGCAGAGTTGAGCAGCAAGACTGTTTTAAGGAAAACTAGATCTGCAGTGTGAGCTGCCTTGTCAGGTATTTCAGTTCTAACCCACTGAAGGCTGCAAACCAGAACAGGATTGTGGCTGTAATAGCTAGCAAAGGCAAATTGCTGTGGCCTCCCAGTTTATTTCTTGCTGTCTGATCAGTGTACCTTTTCAGGGACATGTCCTCACCCAATGAAATGTTAAAAGAGGTTAAAACTTAAGCCATATCACTTGTGGTTCAACCTGAAAATGTTGTACTTTATTCATGAGGCAGAACAACAGCTACTTTTGGCTGTACGGGTGACTGATCACTATAGCAGTATGGTTAGTGCCTGGTTAGTACACCAGTACTTTTATAAAACTTATTAAAATAGCTTATTGATGAGGCAAAAATCAGAGTCCGAGGAAGAAAACTCTGTTTAGTCTAAGGCAGGTATTTTCTGTGTTGTGGTCTTTTGCAGTAGCAGGATACAGTTGAGCAGGATTCAAGAGCCTGAGCAGGTGTTTTGGGAAAAGCTCTGAGTGTGGTACTAAGGCGTGGAAATGCAGCCTTGTGCTCATTCCTTCTCTCCTGGTGAAGGTCTCCTTAGGCTTCAACTAAACCAAACTGTAACCTGGCACTGTTGGCTCACAGATGGGATTTATAGGCAGGCATTGCTTCCCAAGACTAAAAAGAAGGAATGTGTTAATTTTGCTCTTCCCCTCAACTTGTGCATTTAATATAGCTTGACCTAAGCAGCGGGCACTTCTTGCTTGGTCCTCTTGAAATTATACAATAAAATATACCAAAGATAGTGTCCAGGGAAGAAGGTGAGTGTCCTGGTTTCATCTGGGGTAATTTTCTTCCTAGTAGCTGGTGCAGTGCTGGGTTTTGGCTTTAGTATAAGTAATGCTGATAACATACAGATGTTTTAGTTGTTCCTCAGAGCACTTACCCTGACCAAGGACTTTTCAAGTCTCTCATGCTCTGCCATTGAGGAGGGGCACAAGAAGCTGGGAGGGAGCAGAGACCCAGACTAGCCAAAGGGTAATTCCCCATACCTCTCAAAAGGTAATTGTTCCTTGAAGGCAGTAGCTGCTGTTACACTAACAAATGTGAGGCAGTTTAAAATCACAGAGCTATAGAAACAGTGCCACCTGACTGCTCTTGATAGGATTAAATTAGGTGTAACTGTGATGCTCTGAATTTGGCATCAGCAAAAGACAGCAAGGTCGGTCAAACTTTTGGAGTGATGCTTATATGAGAATGGACTGAGTAAGCTAGGACTTGTCATTCTGGGAAAGAATTCAGAAATATGTGCAGGCAGAGAGGTAGGACAGAAATATACAAAATAGTAGAGAAAAGGTTAATAGAGATAAATCTTCGTGAAACTGAATTTTCCTACTTTTTATATCTCTGGTTTTGTACTGGAAGAAACAAATTAAAGGAGGTAGTTCCTCATGCAAAAAGTAGACCTGTGCAAATCCTCACTAGGGTCCTGCCAGGGTTTGCAGATATGAAGTTTACAGGGGTTAGATGGGAAATGGGACAAGTACTAGTATTACAGATCCATTGAGGATTAAATAAAGCATATCAGGCTCAGGAAATCTGAAATCTCAGACAGTATTTCAGTCAAGCAGCCTATGTGCTTGTCCTTTGCTGGGCATCTTAAGGCCATAGTTGAGATAGTTTACAAGCCAGCAAGACCCCTGTTCTGATCAGTATGACTGTTCTTTTATGGTCATAACCCTTAAATTTTTTTGTTTGTTTGTTTTAGTATTATTAACATGTGCTTAATAATCACATATCCTTTGTGCCAGGCAGTTGTGCACCCACAGATTAAACAAGTCTGTGTAATCAGTAATTATTCCTCAATTGGAAAGTGATCCAACTCTTTTTTTTTTTTTTTAATCACAGAATTCATAGACTGTCTCAAGGTAAAAAGGACCCATAAGGATCATCAAGTCCAACTCTCTGCTCCTCACACAAATACCTAAATCACACAACTAAGAGCATCATCGAGATGCTGACAGGCTTGGTGCTCTGACTGCTTCCCTGGGGATCCTGTGTAACAGGCTCCTCCTTCTAACAGTTTTCTTGCTTCTGCAGTACAGTGCAAGCTTTCCTCCTTCCTGATGGTTTTTGAGGTTTTCTTTGTTACACGTCTCTTCTTCAACTCACAAACAAGAAGTGGTAACCATCAGATCCTTTGCTTTGTATCTGCCATCTACCTACTTCTTTTCTTTGCCATGCTCCAATTTTCAGGGCTGTAAAGGATGACAGTAATCAGCTATGTTTACTATAGTTGTATGTATGTCTCAAATTCAGCTGCCAGTTAAAGACTAAATTCATTACTTACCATTCTATGATTATTTTTTTTTTTCTTGTTGGTGAATGAAGTAAACCTGCAAATTTATTTTCTCACCCAGGTCTCTGGACAAAATGGGGAATGGATTAGTGAAACCCAAGCATCTGAGAAGAACAGACAGACATGTGGCAAACCTCTCTATTGGCTGTGGTGGCAACCGTAAGTTTTTGAAGGACCCAGGGCTAGGCATCAATGTGACTAGCGAGCAAGCTGATATTCTTTGCAGCAGGGTGCTTGAACTGGAAAAGGAACTGAAGAGAAAAGATCTAGAGTTGCAAGAGGGTCAAAGTCGTGTTGCTGAGCTTCAGGAACAGCTGGCTATGCAGGCTAAGGTCATAGCAGAACTCACCAAGGAGCTTCACAACAAGTGTATACAGTTGAACAAGCTGCAGGATGTTGTTAGCACTCAAGGAGAGCATTCTCTTCAGCCTTCTCCTTTTAAAGCAGCTTCAAGGATTCAGATATCTGCTGACAGGAGAAGAGGAGCCAAGGAAGGTGTATCTGCAGAGCCAACGACACGGCTGTATGATTTGAACAAGCAAACTACGTTCTCCTTGGAAAAAGCAACAGTCCGAAAGGATTCCAGGTGAGCTCATTTCAGGGAGATTACATGCTTGAGTTACAGAGATATAAATGTTATCACAATGATATCCTCTCCTTATGACAAATCAAGATTAAAGTATCCATCTTGTTTATATAGGCTTTGTCACTGTGGTAGTTTGGTGCTGGCTGAGTTTGTGTGCAACTTTAAACAAGAATCATCTGTGTCCCACAGACTGCAGATGAAGAGTGGTGGGTAGCCTTTGTGTTTTAGAGGAGGAGAGACTCTTACAATAAGTCTCTTTGGGATTTATCTTTACTGCTAGTGAAGCAGAACCTAAACCTCTTCTCAGGTCTGGATTCACCTAGTGCTTGCAGCTAAAGATGTACTCTGGAACACTGATGAGCAGAAGGCTGGAGGCCTTCACATGGTTTCAGATTCTTATTCCCATTGCATGGACAACTTTAGAAAGGAGGAGGTAGCCCCAGCTCAGCTCTTTCAGGTGCGGTATGGACACAGATTCTGAGCTGTGTACAAAGTTTGTCAGCCTAGTTTCAGCTCAGTCTGGTGTGAAATATGAAATCTGTTGTGTAGTGTGATTATCCTCTTAGCAGCTTCCTCTTACCCTCCTGCCCAGCTTCTGACAGTCATGGTGTAGGAACCTGGTTTTACTTGTTCCTCTGTGAATACACTTCTAGCCTCTGCAAAAGAAAAAATACCTCTTCTTCAACTCACATACAAGAAGTGGTAACCTCCTTGTGGAGCTCTGTGGTCACAGCTGACTTTGTGGACAGAGGTACCAGATTGGTAACTTTCAGCATACCTTAGGCCCTCTTTTGCTTTGCAGTGTGTAGACGTAACCTGACTATCTGTTTTAGCATGCTGGTAGCCAGAATCTATCTGGATGTCAGCCAGCATCTTAAGTGCCTCAGATTTGTGGGGATCTTTATCATTCTGTTAAGAATTCATGGCACAATCTGAGTCTGTACTGTAATAGACCTGAGAGTTATTAGATTCCCCCTCCATTATATACATCACTGCACATTAGAGGCTGTCTTGTGAAACAGAAAAGCTACCTGAGTCACCAGTGTGCTGTAGCATCACCATAAGGAGCTGAAATCGTCAACTAGCAATGTTTTTCCAGAATACAGGGATTGTATTAACATTTTATCACAGGTACTTGGGCAGTTTAAGTAATCATTTGCTTTAGGAGTGTTCTATTCGTAATTACCTGTCTTAAAATTTTCCTTCTTCATTCAGCACTTCTAAAAACATTTTATTTTTTTCTTGTTGCGTGCCATCTCTGTTGTTTTTCTAGAAGATTTGGTGTAACATAACAGGATAAAGGAGCAGTTCTCTTCCTTTTCCCTCCTTTCATCTCTTACAGTCTGGTTCAGAGATTGTCATTGTTACTGCTGAGTCTCCCATAGATTCATAACAATTCAGAACACACCACTCCTAAATTTATTCAGGTATTTACTGCCCTGAAGTAACTGACTGCTTAAGCATGCACTGCATTGGCAGTAAGAGCACGCCATCCTCCCCTTTCTTTCCCACCATTTCCAGCTTTTCTGTGATTCTGTTTGTAAACTAACATACATTATAGTCACAGGGGGAAGAATTTATGCTTTCTCTAACAGGTCAAGTAATAGTGAAAGAATTTGCTCACTTCTCAAGGGCAGATACATCTTTTGACGTGATAGTGGAAGATCATTTGATCTTCCAAATACTTTGGAAGCAAACAGATGCAAAGAAAATACCACAAAACTGTTTTTACACATAGCGCTACTGTGCTGCTCAGGAAAGCCTGTGCTACACTTGCACTTGTTTAAGCCACCATCACCTGTTATGGAGACAACCAAATGCTGGAAGGTTTCCTTGCCTGTGTTATTCCACAGTTGTGAAAGGAGCTATTTCAGAAGGAAGGGAAGCTCCATGCTTTATTCTTGAATTTGCTTTGAGTCTAGAGGTTTACCAATCCCTTTTAGAAGCATTTTTAAAACAGCACAATTTTATGCTATTCATTTACTAGGGGTTTAAGTGGCACACTTTTGAGTATCTCAGCATGAATTATTTTAATGACAGTTTTAGAAGCCTTCAGTAATTCTTGATCTGTCTGTATTACTGAATGTTTGCTTATGTATATATTTCATCTCTTGAGCTAGCTGGATGAATCCATCTCAGTTTCCAAAACTGAGTGTTTAAGATTTTTCTTAATGGAAGTTTGAGCATTAAAATTTAACTAAAGCCTCAAGATTCTGGAGTTTGAACAAGGTATATGAAAGCAGGTCTCTAAGGTCTTTCAAATGAAAATTTTTTGTCTGTTACCCTTTGCAGTGTTCAGAATCTATGTGTTTCAGTATCTCTAGGACCTGGTTCTCTATTTTTGTGTCCTTCCAGAGCATGCTATCACCATCCTCAGAATTTAAGCTGCCTACATCAAGTCAGGATCGTGACTCAGTTCTGTTATCAACAGTTATTTGTTGGGGAAGAACTATCTTGAGACTTGACACTGATGTCTTTTACCAGTCAAAGACAGCAGATAACCAAAAATCTCCCATTAGTAGCAGAAACATATATTAAGAGGCAGCATTGCTCTGTAAAGTATATGTTGTACACTTGTACCTATGAAATGACTGTCTCGTGATGGGACTAAATTCCCGATTCTGTTAAGAAGAAGCCCTTCATAGAATGTCAAGTGCTATTCCTAGGGGTTTACTGGGAATGTATTGAAAGGCGAAGGGGTAACATTTCCATGAGAGCTAACAGCAGTGAGGGGAGAAAAGCCTGGAGAAGGATGCTAATGGCTTAGCTAGCCCCAGGCGATGAAGTCCTACTAGTGGTGGGTCCAATAAGTACTTCAACACCAGACCAGTTGTGTGGAGTTGTGCAACCACTTTTTGGCCTTTTAGTAGTATTCATCAGGACAGTGACTGGCTCGAGTACAGGATTAAACATCTTTTGTCCTTTCAGGACATCTAGTTATGCCCAGCAGCAGTTTGCAGAAGTAGGGCAGGTATATGAGAAAGTGAGGAAACAGCAAAGACAGTTTTATTTTTTTTTATTTATTTTTTTTTTATCTTACAGTTTTATGAAACTGTAAGACAAATACTATGCTGTTTGCCCATGAAATGAGCAAGAAACTCATTCAAGAGCCTGAGCCATGGTTATGATATTCATGTGTCCTTTGGTCTGTGGCCAACTGCATTTTTTGAAAACAGCATAGTCTCCTGTAGTTCTGGAAGCGTTACTGCTCATTTTAAGTAACAGTTTATGAGCCATTACTGTATTTTACTGCAGTATTGTATGCATGATGAGGGTAGGGTGAATTAAATAAGCAAGCAGAAAACAAAGTTAGAGCTTATGTTCTAATAACCCTGTTGTTTTCAGCAGAAGCTGAGTTATTATATCTATGTCTAAACCCACGCCTCACCATAGCTACTTGACTTTATTTTTCTTGTCTCATTTCATCACCTTTTATTTATTTTCAGTCATTATATGGCTAGTAAGATTGTAAGTCTACTTAAATTGCCTTAACGGATTGTTCATTCATAGAATCATAGAATAGTTAGGGTTGGAAAGGGCCTTAAGATCATCAAGTTTCACCCCCCCTGCCATGGGCAGGGACACCTCACACTAAAACATGTCACCCAAGGCTCTGTCCAGCCTGGCCTTGAACACCACCAGGGGTGGAGCATTCACAACTTCCCTGGGCAACCCATTCCAGTGCCTCACCACCCTTACAGTGAAGAACTTCCTGCTTATATCCAATCTAAACTTCTCCTGCTTAAGTTTTAACCCATTACCCCTTGTCCTACCACTACAGTCCCTAATGAAGAGTCCCTCCCCAGCATCCCTATAGGCCCCCTTCAGATACTGGAAGGCTGCTATGAGGTCTCCACGCAGCCTTCTCTTCTCCAGGCTGAACAGCCCCAACTTTCTCAGCCTATCTTCAAACGGGAGGTGCTCCAGTCCCCTGATCATCCTCTTGGCCCTACTCTGGACTTGTTCCAACAGCTCCATGTCCTTTTTATGTTGAGGACCCCAGAACTGCACACAATACTCCAGGTGAGGTCTCACAAGAGCAGAGCAAAGGGGCAGGATCACCTCCTTCGACCTGCTGGTCACACCCCTTCTGATGCAGCCCCGGATACTGTTGGCTTTCTGGGCTGCGAGCGCACACTGAAGCCAGCTCATGTTCATTTTCTCATCAACCAACACCCCCAAGTCCTTCTCCGCAGGGCTGCTCTGAATCTCTTCTTTGCCCAACCTGTAGCTGTGCCTGGGATTGCTCCAACCCAGGTGTAGGACCTTGCACTTGGCATGGTTAAACTTCATGAGGTTGGCATCGGTCCACCTCACAAGCTTGTCAGGGTCCCTCTGGGTGGGATATTCCTGGATATTCTTCAGGAGGTTTTCTCGTACAACCTATTTTTGATTATAACTGTGCTGTGTTTTTATGAATACAAGCAAAAGTGAACTTTAAATGCCTCAGAAAGTTGTTAGGGTGTTTATTTTGTTATACAGCTTCCTTACACATGCACATTAAGGAAAGGACTTGAAGGCAGAATTTATCTTTCACTTCAGCAGTAAGGTCAAAGTAATCAGTAGGTCCATAAGAACTCCATCAGTGCAGCAGTTGTTTAACTGCATTCACTCTGGCATGGATTCAAGGCACTGCTTTGTAGGAAGCCCTTGACCTAGAACGTATGCAAGTCAGCCAGAACTCATAGATTGCCCAGTATGTATGTATGTATGTATGTATAGCCAGGTTTGTATTGATTGGTTAGTGGATTTGACCACTGTTGCATTTTCCACATTTTCTTCTTAAAAATCCATCCACTGTCTTTTATGGATTGAAGCTTTTCTAAAGACTTTTTAACAAAATAACTCAGGATGGCTGTAGTTTGCTATAGCATCACCAAAGTGTGCTATAAACACTGAATTTCAGAAAGCAAAGAGGTCAACGTTAATGGCTGCATACCTATATCCACAAGCCCTTGTATTACATTTTTACTTCCGATTATACTCTAAACATTCCTAAAAGCAGTACAACTTGCTTTGGTTTTCCCACCAACGGTGCCTTCTAATATTCCCCTAAGCAACAACAGCAGCTGTTAAATCATTTTTTGTGTACTTTTCTTTACTTGCATCTTTCCTCACCACATAGGAGAAACTCTTGATGAGGTCTTAGTATCATCAGTGTTGATTTTAACCTTATTACTGTCATCAGTGTTACATTTTTGCTGGGCATTAGGAAAAACGTGATAGAATTTTAGAGAAGTTGGTCTGATTTTTACCAAGTTGCCATTCCTGTAGAGGCAGGGGTATAGAAAGGCATACCTTTCACATTTCTTTCCTTCAGGTAAGCAAGTGCATTTATCTTAGTTGTGCAATGGGGAAAGAATATGGTGAGAAACAGTGCAAAACTTTCTGGGGAGCATGTCTTCTACTGGGAGCTTTTTTACATCTAAAATAATGCTTTCTGCAGGCAGGGTCACGTAGGAGAAAGGCCGTAGCATGGTACTGCTAATGGGTATGCATATTGATTGCAGGTGTTGTAACATTTGTCAGTGGTACTGGTCATATGACTGTCAGAAATGTGAGAAAACATCTTGAGAGGAATGAATGCCAAGTGAATAATATACCTCAACCATGCTAGATCTTTAAACTTTGTTTGTTTGTTTGTTTAAAACCAGTGAGAAGAAACTTATCACAGATGCCCTGAATAAAAATCAGTTCTTGAAGAGACTGGAGCCTCACCAGATTCGAGATATGGTGGAATGTATGTATGAAAGGACTTTCCAGCAAGGCAGCTATGTCATCAGACAGGGAGAGCCAGGCAATCACATTTTTGTGCTCAAAGGTGAATACTGCTTACTCATAACCCACAAGTGCAAGAAAGTGGAATGCAATTTAGAAGTCTTTGCAGGAAACCACAATGATGATGTTTGTGCTCTTATATCATTTTTGCCGGCCCTACTGAGGGCAATGCAAGTTTTACCTGTGAGTTTTATGAAACAGAGTAAGAGCAATAAAAAAACCCTTAGAAACTTAAACCTTGATTTAATGTTATTTCATGGCCTCTTTCATTTCTGAAAGCCTAGAGGTTAGCAAATCCTTTCTGTTGTAGCTATAGCCCAAGGAAGAGCAAGTATACTCCAAAATACAGAAAACTGGTCAATAATGAAGCCACTTCTGAAACAGATTTCCTTTTCAACATTCATGGAAGCTTATACCAGTTTTCAGTGTATAGGGAAATTGCAAGATGAGGTCTGAGTTTATTGTTCTCAAAGATTAGAGGTCTGTTTTGTTTCCAAAAGAGCTGCAACAACAACAAAAAAGCCTTTGGATAGGAAAACTTTCCTAAAGTATTGACAGCAGGTCTGAAGTAATCTCACTGCAGTAGTCATCTGTGCTGACTGCCACTGTGCTTACACTCAAATCTTAAATCACAGATTTTTGGAAAGCACATCTTCTGGCTTCTTGCTTCATATGATTGATGGTCATTATGTTAGGATAACATCGATGGTGCAGGGAGAGAGAGGAGGCAGGATTTGTAATGTGTTAGTCATATTCTTGCTAGATAAAATTATAACGTTTTGGAAAACAGATAAAATATGAGGAAGTTGTGCACATGGAAATTTTTCTGGCACATGAGATTTTTTGAGGAGTCAGTGGGTCTCTTGGAGAGAAGAGGGCTAAGCTTTCAGAGCATATTTAGGAGAAGGTTTTTTTGGACCATAACCTATGAAGAAATTCAGATTTTCTTTGACTTTTCCTAGGTTTGTAGTAAGGCTCAAAGACAATTTATTGAAGATTTAATGTGCTTTTTTGTTTTTCTGTCCTTTCCTTTGCATTCTGCACATATATACATAAACATGTATAAACAGGCAAACCTCAGGAGCTCACTGTGTTAAGACTGGTCTGTCTACGCTACAGTAGGCTATCTGAACCGGTACTGACTGTTTTGTTGTAGCAAAGGTTTATCCCATCAGGATTTAGAAGGGCTGTTTTCTATGGCCTTTTAGTGTTGAAAGGTTTCTCTCTGCTTTCCCTCCCTTCCAGAGCAGATTTTTAGATTAGCAATACATTAAGAAAAAAAACAAACAAAACAAAACAAACCAAAAAACAAGCATCCCTCCCACCCAAAATCGCAACAAAGTAAACACCAAAAAGCCCCACAAACCTCTACTGTTTTTCAGTTGTTGCTCCTATTTCTTTGTTCCAGGGAGTGGCAAAGGCAGAATATTGTTTTGTTTTCTCTTCACTCTCTGCAGTTGAGCTCAGTTTTAACACCTATTATCCTGATGATTTTTGACAGAGGGGAGCCTGGAGGTCTTTCAGCAGGATAAACTACTCTCCTCAATACCTGTGTGGACGGCATTTGGTGAACTAGCCATTTTATACAACTGCACAAGGACAGCCTCTGTGAAAGGTACCTAAGGTTTACTATGACAACATTGGTCAAAAAGAAAACTGAATTTTTGTGAGGTCCTTGTTATAGCCAGGTTATCTTTGAAGTTTTCATTGAATACTTTTCTGCATGTCCTGATTATGTTTCCGTTCTTCAGTTCTTCAGCTCATGTTTCCTTTCTTCAGTTCTTTCTGCTTGGGAACTCTAACACTATGCCATGAATATAATTCCATCTCTATCATGACCTTTGATAAACAATTAGGCATCTATAGATCTGCTGTTTAGCCAGATCTGTACCAAACTATCTGCTATGGAAGGACTATGTTTTAGTGTTGAATGATTCAGTAGCAGTGGCGGTCTTTGACTCTTATGTTCTTTCTTGTACCAAATGCAACTCTGAGGCTGAAATTACAGTTAGTTTGAAACCGTGGTGTTTTTAATAGGGCAGATAAAGTGTAATTCAAGAGGAAATAAAATATATAGGAGTTAGTTGCTGTTTTACTTCTTTTAGTTCTGTATTGTTAAGTTACTGAGTCTTGCCAATATTCACTTGCACCTGGTATTTGCAACTGGCACTCAGGAGATTTCAGTTTGATCTCAAATGTGGTAGTGGAAAAGGTGAAACTTCCAGGTGAGATGTGGTGCTTCTCTGACACAAATAGTGGCTTTTGCTTTGTGTTTACCAGCAGACCAGGATGGAGTTGTTAAGTGTTGCTCTGACACATATACGCCTCTTCCTGCATAAAACTGGGTATTCATCCACTAAGTACCCTTTAATTCATTTTCTAACCTACCATAATTATTCTGTGACACACCAGGAAGTGACCAAATATGATAAAAATCTTAATTTTCCCACTTTCTACCATTCCATAAAGATTGCGCTTAAAGGCTAATTTCTTTTGCTGTCTAAATGTGCAGGAACTTTGAACCACCAGTAAGAATGAAGAGTTCATGTTGACTTAAAAATGAGCAAATTGAATAAAACAAGAAGTTGTTTGCTTTAAAAGCTCCTGGTCTTTCTTCCTGCTCCCAGTTTAAGCACTTAATCTTTGATGGCTGTGCAGATGGAAATTACTACATCTAATCTGCTTTTGTTGTTGCTGATAAAGACAGCAGCATCAATAATGTGATTATTTTTCTTACTAGCACACTGATCTACTTGAATGTGTTCCCTATTTTCCTGTTTTTGCTTGCTGTATAGTATTATCATTATAAAGTAGTGTTTCTGCATAGTAAGATGTCGTGCTGCTTTAGACCTTTAACATTAATTGGTTTTGAGGTAGGATAAGAGTTGTCCAATTATGGACAACTGTGTTTGATTACTTAAAATCCCTGCAGAAACCTGCCCCTCCCCAATAGCTTTCCTGTATTTCTTGTTGTGAAGGAAGAGCAGTGCAATGCCATAAATGACTAGTAAATACATACGTGAAAACTCTTTCTTGATACTGGATTAAGAGATGCCCTTTGCCTGCAGTCTTTGAAAACTGACAAGTGAAGGACTTCAGACAGACAGCACTTCAATGGCTGCTGCTATACAGCAGCATGTTTACATTCAGTAGCTGTATTTGACACTGAGAATGTGATTTACTCCTATGTTTATAAATTTCTCTGTCTCATTTTTGAAATTACATGCGCTTTTCTAGCTATATAATTGTTTTCTTTAGTTAAGGTGCAAGATACAGGAAAAGCATCCACGATAGCTTGGATACTTGCCATATTTTCTTCATGCAAAGTAACCTGAAAGATGTTATTTAGGAGAAAAGCAAAACCAAAGCAATACCTTTGTTCTCCCTTCCAACATCCAAAACTATTTTTGAGTTATTTTGATAAATGGCTGTTGAGAGGATATGTGTATATCAGGGTTAAGTATAAAGAACAATGACTGTGCATCATTTTAAACCTGGCATTTTTCTTTCCTGTATTCTGTGTGCATGATAAATTGAGATCAATTGCTTTATTTTTTTTTTTGCAGCTTTCCTTTATCCCAGAGAAAACAGCTTTGTTCCTTCTTATGACAGAAGGAAAATTGTCGAATATGGCGTAGCATCTTTTAAAATAAGATATTAAGTTGAAAAGAATCACCTTATTTTGCTTAAATTAAAAAGGGCAATGTATTGTTATGCCAGTGATTGCACATAGAGGCCGCTTAGTGGTTTGCACCTTTGATGCTGGATCTTATGCGTGTTTACTGTATTAATATTTTGATTACCCCTCGAAAGATAATGATTAATGTTTTGATTACTCTTTATTCCCTTACAAAATGGCTACATTGGAGGAAAACTGTGTGAGGATCACAGGATTAAAAAAAATGTATTTCTTGACCTTTGTTATTTCTATGTTACTATCTCACAAACTTTGCATGTAATGTGAGTTAGAAATGGGTCCAAGACACATTATTCAACATTTATCTCATAAATGATAAAAAATTCAGCCAAGTTTTTCTTTCAAGTAAGCTTCTTTGCAGATTACATTGCAGCTTTTGAATGCAATGATTGTCCATGATTACAAATAGATCTTTAGAAGTACTCAGCCCTGTTTGTGCTCATAGTAAATGGCTAGGTTTTCAAGGTTACCCAGCCTGTGGAGTTGCATGGAAAGTGCTGTGTGGAGGAGCCATTTGGAAACCTATGCCTTACTTCAGGGGGCATTGTTTAAGTGGAAGCTGAATTCTTTTACAAGTACGATTGCAGTAGGTGCTATATACTCTAAAATTTGGCAGTGGGCATTTTGGAAGAGCTAGTCTGCCTAGTACTGTGACCTGATACTGTAATATCTTCCATCACATTATTGGGAAGCATTGTTGATTTTGTTGTTGGTTTTTGTTTTCTTAAGCAATCACTGGTGTTAAAACATGGGCATTGGACAGAGAAGTGTTTCAAAATATCATGAGAGTGACAGCACAAACAAGACAAGAGCAATACAGAAACTTCCTTAGAAGGTAAGTATAATGCATTTATATTTCTAATACTGGTTTCAGCTTCTTCGTAAGGTGCACAATATGGAGTCTGCCTTACAAAGAGAAAGAAGTGCTCATAATGCAAAGGGCCTCAAAAGCCTCAATACTTACCTCTCTTGATTTTTCTTTTGAAGAGTCATAAAATCTTTCTTCTCATTTTGAATGTTCTTATCCTGTATTACATTAGGAAACAGCAATAGGTTCTCGAATGCTTTTAAGTAATGGAAGAAGTGTATGGGAAGGTTACATGGCTAGAAGTTAAAACAATATATTAAATAAATAGAATTAAATAAATCCTCCAGGTAGAAGTTAATTTGCTGCTGGAGTAGGTTAAGCAATATTCATCCCTTGGAGACTTGAATATGAGAACTGAATGTCTCTCAATTTATGAACCAATATAAATTACTAGCAAATCTGCAGAGTAGAATAATTCTTACTCCTGCATGGAACACAGAATAGTACAGTGCTTTTCCTAAAAAATAAAGTCAAATTAGAGGTTCCAAACCATAATCAGCTGATTTCATATTTTCTTTCTTTAACAAAGAATTACCATTCTGTTTTGGCTTCAAATCAAGACCTCAGGCCTGGCCATGCAGAGAATGTCGTGTGTATTTTTGCATCCATCTCCACCTTTGATTTCTATAAATACTCCTTAGCTGAGCCTGGGTGGCCGGAGAGCTCTATGATTTCCTAACTTTTACAAGTCTGAGTTCTTAGGATGGGAAGTTTCTTCTTTCTCACCAGCAAGTTCACTAAATCATCACCGTGGTTGGATTCTCTTTTAGTACTTGTCCAAGTAGTACTGAAGTTGTATAGATGAGATCATTAAAACAGTGTTAATGACAACTACTTTTGTTATTTGGTTTTGTTTTGCATTTCTGTTTTCTGGAAGCGTGTCCTTGCTGAAAAACTTACCTGAGGATAAGTTGACCAAGATCATAGACTGCCTGGAGGTGGTAAGAGACTGTTAAGTTTTTCTAAATAGTATTCAGTAAGCTTTCAAAATAACAAAGAAGAATAAATAAGTTTAAAAAAAAATAATGAAAAAACAGCCAAGCTTTTTTTAACATGACAGTGGTTTTGGAGTGGTTGGAGTGGAATTCCAGGTTGGCAGCGAATAATAACATTTAGTGGCATAAAAGCTAGTTATATCTTTGACATGGAAGGAGCCAAGCAAGTAGATAAGAGGATTTATAATCCAGCCTTTATTAAAATGAAACACTTAGAAGAGAAAAAAATGAGGAATATTTATGAGAAACAGGTTACAAAGCTGAAAGTTAACATGGAAAAATGCTTGATTGAAAGTTTAACAATGAAGGCAGGGTTCCTTGGCAGACACAGTAAAGTTGATGCTTTCATAGCTTGCAATAAATGACTTAGGCATTCCCACTGAGGTGTCAATCCCAGAATTACTTTTGGAAATGGGATTTTGATCTAGAACTCTTTTAAGAGCTTTTTATTTTGGTTTTTTTTCCCCTCATTTTCCCCTGCTTCATAAGGATGATACCAGTGTTAGTATGTTTTTTAACAAGCAACATGCTGCTGCATGAAGGTATGTTACAGATTGGATGCTGTGCTTTATTTAGGGGAACGATTGCATATTATGGAATGCAACATACGCAGGAGATAGGAAGTTAAACATCACTGGAACATCCAGATGTAGTAAGAACTCTGCATAGTAATCAGAATTTTCAAAGAAGCTAATCATGTACTGAACAATATTGTCTCTCTTCGCCTCCTTCCACAACAGGAGTACTATGACAAGGGAGATTATGTTATTCGGGAAGGAGAAGAAGGCAATACCTTCTTCATAATAGCAAAAGGAAAGGTAAGATGTAATAAACCTAACTTACAAAGTAACAGATACATCTGTATTTCAAAAGCTACTTTGAAGGATGTGGTCTTTGGTCTATAGTAAAATCTGTGCAGAGAGTTTTTGAGGATGCTGTTAAAGTTCACAGCACTATGATAAAAGCCTGGAGCAGCGTTTCAGGGATTCAGGGAGCCTAATTTTCACAATGAACCCATGTTACACTGTTCTAATTATAATGTAATTGAAGTATGTCCTGAAGCATCATGACACTGACACAGAGATGTAAAGTATTATAAAGTATTTTTTGTAAATGAGATTTGGTCCTATGTCTTCTCCTGAATGTTTCAGTATCTGATGGGCAAGCTATAGACTTGTGAAATGTCTAAGAAATAACGGAGTCTTAGGTTAAATGGAGAATGGCCTTCTAGGTGACTCAAGGTCTATTCCTTCTCCCAGAAGAGTAAGGCAGCAGCCTTTATCCATCAGCTGTTATATTAGAGGCAGACACAGGACTCTGAAGAATCAAATCAGAATTTTCATCAATAAACTTCTAGTTGGGTTTTTGAGTTTCCAAAACATGTCTGTGTCTGGAGATATTCTGATTTGGTTTGTGGCATCAGCAGAATGTGTGCTACTGTGGAAGTGGAATTTAATGGCAGGAAATGTGAGTTAATGTTTGTGGAGGCTGTATGTTTAGCTGAGAAGACAAAAAGCTCATATGATGCTTGCCCACTGTGGGAACTGAAGCACTTTTCAGTTTTTCATTAAAATGCAATCTATTTTGCTGTTTTAAAAGATAAGAGGAGAAAATGTGGGGATTGGGCAGTAATGAATATATTAATTTTTCCATCTCAGCAAAACTCAGAGATCACAGAATCATAGAATGTTTGAAGGTTTTAATTTTTGTGAGGGGGGAGTAATTATATAAATTTGTAACTCTTTCTGTATCATTACTGAGTTTAAGACATTTATGAAATACTCAGAAGGGAAGGGGAAACCATGCAATACTTGGAAACTTTCCTTACTGATTTTTTGTTCCTGTACTTTCCAGGTAATAGTTACCCAGAGTACTGCAGATCACTCGCAGCCTCAGCTGATTAAAAATCTATATAAAGGAGATTACTTTGGAGAAAAGGCTCTGATCAGGTTAGTTCACATTGTCTGATTCATGATGTATGGTATTTCAAATGATCTATCACTATGTGTCAGATTATACAGCTCATGGCTATTTTTAATATAATCTTTGCTTTGATTGTGATGTCAGCAGATGAAGGCAATGACTGGATTTGTCTTAATGTTTTGGTTTTTGTAGAGAGAACTTGAACGTACACACTGTCATCTACCTTTGGTTTTCCCTGCAAAAGTCATATGCCAGCCTTCTCTGCGTTGTTGCTTGTACTTTATAATTCAGTAAAAGCTGTGACGAAACCTTATGCCAGGCTCTATATGACTCCTAGTATGGATAGGTACCATAATTACCAGATTAAGGTGTTGTTTCCATGATGGTGCTAATGATGGTAAGAAATAGAGGTAAAAGGAGAAGAGAGAGGATATGTTCAAATATATAGCACATGTTTATGTGGGTAATGGAGTAGGCATTGTTAGGTCTTTAAGATGTTTTATATCTGAGAATTATTTCAGAAGTGAGTAGTAAATCCTGATATACTACTAGATGTAATGCTAATTACATCTCAGGAAAGGTAAGCTGTAATGCTAATTACATCTCATGTAATTGAGATCATCATAAATGTAATGCCAATTACAGCTCATCCTAAATACTTGGAAAGTTGCTAAAGGAAGTCATGATCCAAACTCTATTGAAACTGGAAAACAAATACTGTGCTAGACAGTAAGAATGGCTAGTAAAATGTTGTAATTATGTACTTGGTTCAGTAATACTAATCTGAATACAGGCTGCAGAGGCCTTTGAGGAGTGTCACCTATAGCAGCTGTGACCCTCTGTGAGTACAGTGTGTGGTGCTTTGAGGATTTTTGCATGCTTCTGAATTCTTCTGTTTCAATTTTTAGTGATGATGTCAGATCAGCAAATGTTATTGCAGATGAATACAATGTGGAGTGCCTCGTTATAGATAGAGAGTAAGTACTGTGATACTGTTTAATGAAAGATTTGCATTCTCTTTCAGTAAGTTAACAGTAAGATGTGACTTCGCTGTAGGCGTAATCACAGTTTTCTTAAATGAATAGTGAATGAGTGGTTATGCTTTTGGGATACTGAGCTGTGGCTATGCTTTAGACAAAGACTTTGTGAAGAGAAGCTGACAGAGGATGCAGGAGCAAGGAAGCTCAGAGTAGTTCAGAGTTACTTTTTTCTTTCTCTCCTTGCGGTGCTGAGGTTTCACATTTGTTAAGTACTATTCACTGGCTCAGGGAACATCAAAATCCCCTGCTGTCCCTGGTTCTGGGATGTCCTTTTGCTGAGCAGGACATGCAGATAAATGCCTGGTTTTATTAGGAATTTTACACTTCCTAAAGTGGAAAAGAATGGAGCAGACAGAAGATAAAAGAAAAGAAGCTCCCTGTGGAAAGTGAGACGAAAACCTGTATTTCTCAAAGCTAGCTGTATGATTACCTGAAGTGCAGACAGCCACCATGCTTTTCCTTGCTGAATCCCAGACGGGCTCCTGCTGAGGGCCAAGATTCTATTCCTACTTAGGAAATGGCATCTTGATCTGTGAATGCATTGTCGTCTTTTATTTAGCCTGTTTAAATAGGTTGCAGAGAAGCATACCAAAGCTGGTACATTCTAGGGGAAGGGGATACCAACAGGATTGCAGTAGATAAATCAAGGGCTGACATGGCATTGACAGAGGGTGGCACACAGTATGAGAAACAAAACAGCATGACCTGGAAGAAATGGTCAGTTGCCAGAGCTACAATATCATTGGTATTAGTGAGACTTAGAGAAATGAAGCCCACAGTTGGAGTGCTGTCATGGAGGGCTACAGCCTGTTCAGGGGAGATAGCCAGGGCCGGCAAAGTGGAGGTGTCGCACTGCACTAAAGGGAGAGGTTTGATTGTACAACCCTTACAGTTAGTGATGATGTGTTTGTGAGCCTCTGGGTGAGGATTAAGGGGATGGAAAACAAAGGAAATATTGTAGTGGGTGTCTACTAACAATTGCTCAGCCAGGATGTAAGCACTGATGAGTTATTCAGTAGACAATTATGAAAAAGTTCTGGATGGGTAGCCTTTGTCCTTGTAGGAGATTTCAGCGTCCCAGACATGAACTAGGAATATCATACTGCTGTGACAAGCAGGTCTTGGAAATTCTTGTTACAGTAAGGAAGACCCAAGCAACTACAGACCTGTTAGTCTAACTGCTGCTCTTGGAAATATTGTAGAGAGCATTATACTGGGTGCTACTGAAAGGCATTTAAAGAACAATGCAGTCATCAGGCACAGTCAACCTGGGTTACCTCTCCTCAAGGAAGAGTTCAGTTTAACTAATTTGGTATCGTTCAATACAAGGTCGCCTGCCTGGTGGATGAAGGGAAGGCCGTGGATACAATTTTTCTGGATTTTAGTGAGGCTTTTGATACTGTCCCTCTCAGCATCCTTTTGGACAAGTTGTCCAACTGTGTGATGAGCAGGTTCACAGTGCACTGGGTGAAGAACTGGCTAATTGACAGGGCTCAAAGGGTTATAGTGAGTGGGGTTACATCTGGCTGGTCACCAGCAGTTTTCCTCAGGGGTCAATCTAGGGCCAGTTCTGTTTGGCATCTTTATCAATGATCTGGATGCAGGAGATGAATGCACCATTAGCAAGTTTGCTGATGGTACCAAACTGGGAGGTGCTTTTGACTTTCTTGAGGGACAAAATGCCTTGCAGGGGGATCTACATAGACTGGAGCATTGGACAGTCCTTAATGACATGAAATTTTACAAGTCCAAGTGCCAGATTCTGCACCTGGGGTGGAGTAATTCCAGGCACAAGTATAGACTGGGAGAGGAGTGGCTGGAGAACAGCCCTGCAGAACCACGTCTGTGGGTGCTGGCTGACAGCAGGCTCAAGGTGAGTCAACAATGTGTCCTGACAGCCAAGAGGGCAAACCACATCCTGGGGTGTGTCAAACACAGCATACCAGCCAGTAAGGCAGTTGGACTAGATGATTGTTTTACTAGATGATTGTTGTTAGTACTGTTCTAAGCCTCTTCTGCCTACAGTATTGTTACTTATCTATGAAGAGGCAGAGATGTTTTCAGTCACTTGAGCCCTAGGTACACAGTGCCATAGTGTGGACTTATGCCAACCTGGTTCCTGTGGTAGGGATGGTGAAACCACATTTAATAAGCATGTGGAAGTCAAAGGACGCCCAGCCTGCTCCGAATTATTTAAACATAACATGAAATGACCCAAGGAAATCAGGTACTTTGTCCCCCTACACTTCAGTAAACCAGGCTTGGTACTTCAGCTGGTTACTGCCTCTTCAAAGCTCTTAGAATTTGTGTTGTCAGAGTGATAGTGTAAAACTCAGTCTGGGTCATGACTTACAAGCAATGTAAAGCCTTGGTGCAGCAGCACAGATACTGGGTTTTTTGTCTTTCCACTGTGTGTTCAGTGGTTTATACTGTTTCGTTTGGGGTTTTAGGACATTTAATCAAACTGTTGGAACTTACGAGGAGCTTCAAACTTACCTGGAAGGTTATGTGGCTAATCTGACCCGTGCTGATGAAAAGCGACATGCAAAGTAAGTCAGATCATTTGTTAGGCACATCTTCAGTAGGTAATCATAAAAAAGAGTGATAGATATGTAGGTAAAATCATGGATGGTAGTTGATAGAGATGGGGCCCTAGGAATGAAAGTAATCAATATAATAATAACTGGATATGCTTATGGAGTCCAATAATTTATTTCTTTTCCAAAACAAAAATTGCGTACAATCTCAGTCTATTGACTGTAAACCAAGAATTCACTCTATCCCATGAAAACTGAGCACAGAAAAGAAGTGAAAACGTGCTCAAATAATTTCTTGCATTTTGATTGTAAATTCTTTGGCTGGCAAAACCCCTAAAGGCCAACTCCCAATGAAGTTAAAGAAACTGTGTTACTGTACAAAAGACTAATTGCCATTTCAAATAGAAATAAGCAGACATAAAAGAAGCCATTTATTTTTAATGTTTCAGTGTAGCACCGGTGCTTTTAAAGAGTTCCCTTTTGTAGCTCTGGACTGCATTTGCAGTTTTATCTGCCTCTGAGTTCAACCTGAGCACTACTGGGATATTAGCAGAGTATGATTTTCTTCTACTTACAGATGTAGCTGCACTTTTATTTCTGATCATTCTACTGGAACTGGTACACACTCCTTCAGAAATTGGTTCTCCAACTTGGAGTGCCTCAAGTTTTGTAGCTGACTGTAATTAGGAACCTAATCAGCCTAATCAACCTAATCTTGATAAAAATACCATTGATTGTACTCAGTGAACTTCAGTAGCATTTTGTTTCTAATTTACTTCAATAGAATGTCCAGAGAGAAAGTGCTTCTGCATAAAACAAAATTAAGTTCTGTGAAGAATTAAGAAGGTTTTTCTTTTATTTTTTATAGGAGTATTAGAGTACTGTGATACAGGTTGCTGGCGAGGAAAGCACTAACCTATGTTATTTCTCTTAATGCAGAGGAAGATCCTTCTGCGGACAGTTGGCCAAAGACGTGTCTTTGGAGATGATAGAGCTGAAGGAAAAAGTAGCCCAGTTCCCTCCTTCCCCGTTCCAGAATTTAGAAGTTATCACAACTCTGGGTGTTGGTGGGTTCGGAAGGGTTGAGCTTGTAAGGGTTTGTTTTAAACATATTCAAGTAGTTCTCTGTCTTAATGATTAACTGCTGAAAAATATGAAAGATTTTAATATTCTGAATACTTGGGCCTCTCAGACAGAGGTAATTCTGTATAAAGCAATTCATAGTTTAGAAACACTTTGTGGACTTCGGTGTTCAAAGGAAAAAAAAATCCATTCTTGCATGCCTTCATCTCGTGCTCTTAGAAGTATCTTCCTGGTCATTAGACATATATTCATCAGGTTTTGTGTGTGGAGTTTTCAGATGTGCCTACCTGCATTGTGTTCCCTGAATTGCAAGTCTTTTCCCAAGATGCTGTCTGGACCTGAAATAATCTCCAGCATGACATAGTCTGTGCTGTTAGGATTACTTTGGTATGCCCCACAGCAACTATAACCAGTGTAATCTAGCTTCTGAGGTGCATTGACTTTGAAATTTCCAACAATTTGTACTGGCCCTTTTGAGTGGTATTCAACAGCATGAACAACTGTGTTTCTAGGATGTAAAGAGCCTAATTACACTAAATTCGTAGATTCAACTCTCTTCTGGCTGAGTAGCAAACTCAGGGGAGAGCATGAAGAAAAACTCTTCTTCTGCAGGCTGCTGAAAGTAACAGTAAATTAAAGGAGACTGTGATTTTAGTGAAGTCAATAATCCTTTACAGTAGTTAGACCATCAATCATTTTATTGTGATTCATGCTTCACAAAACAAATTTCCACATTGATTGACTGCCAGCTTGGAAATTCTACAGCATCACCTGAATGGGAAGCTAAGACTTGAATTCTCACCCAGTTGAAGAACATTGATAGCTGTTTCTTTGGATTTCTGGAAGCCCCGTTTTAACTTCCGTCTTTTTATTGCATACTGGATAATATTTCAGTATAACACAAAATTATTTGTAAATGTTCTCCATAAACTGCCTCTACTTTTTGTTCTTTTGTATTATGCTACTGTTTAGAAATCTTAAATTGAAATTAGGAGCTTTAAAATGTAGCACCTATCCAAACTGCTGCTATTTTGTATACATAAAATGACCGCAGAGATTATTTCAGTTTACAAGTGGCCACTGGGACACTAAAAAGATTTGATGCTTGACTTGACTTAAAATCATACAGAACAGTTTTGTAGAAAATCTGGCATTTGTCCCTCATTACAGTCATCAATTCCAGTCCTATGCTGTGGTGAAAAAGATGGATATCACTGTATCTATTGAGAACAGATCGGTAAAACATCCTTTCTTTGTCTCAATGTACTCATCATTTTTATTCACAGGTTAAAGTGAAAAATGAGAGCATGGCTTTTGCTATGAAGCGTATAAAGAAGAAACACGTAGTGGACACCAAACAACAAGAACATATCTATTCTGAGAAGAAAATCCTCGAGCAGATATGTTCTCCATTCATTGTCAAGTAAGTTGAACATAAGATTCCCGTGAAAGCTGACCCCCAGTTGACCCATGGGGCAGCGTTATTAAGAATGAGGGTTGGCATATCTGAGTTCTGGAGAAGAGACATTGAAGCCTTGTGTTTTATTTTGCTTTTCCTAAATTGCTGCTATTTGTCTTTACAGACTATATCGCACATTCAAAGATAGTAAGTATGTGTACATGCTACTGGAGGCTTGTCTTGGAGGGGAATTGTGGAGCTTGCTGAGAGACAGGTAATGGCAAATGAAGTGGAATTTTGTCCTTTAAAATCACCAGTCAGCTCCATATGTGTACTGTATTCAAGGGCTGATAAAAAGACATTTAGTTCAGCTTTCAACTATATGAATGACGTACTGAATGTCAGTGCAAAAAAAAGCTGTTAATGTTCTGGGTGTATGTATGTTATCTCGTTAATGAGCGGGGCCTTTTTAGAAGTTACTGGTCTGCAAGGATAGTGATTATTTCTGTTCCAGAGGCAGCTTTGATGAAGCCACTACGAAGTTCTGTGTTGGGTGTGTGACAGAGGCTTTTGACTATCTTCATCACATAGGGATTATCTACAGAGACCTGAAGCCAGAAAATTTAATTTTGGATGCTGAAGGATATATAAAACTGGTAAGATGTAATCCTTTTGTAATGTTATCCTTTTGTGCCTGTAACCTGTTCCCTTGCAGAGGGATATAAATAGGTACCATGTAATTACAGTATGAGGATCCCGGAGTTTAATAACCCTTATACTTCATTGGAAAAGAGGGCAGGCTACTCATTGCACGGTAAGAAACAAAGGCATTGCAAGCCATAGACAAATGGGATTTGCAGCCTCCGAGGGCTCTTGCCACAGCATAAACAGCAAAAGTAATTTCTCCGAGCAGCCAATCTTACCGTAAAGGCAGGAACCACATTTCCCAGGTGCAGAATCACCTTCCTGTCCAGCCTTAAGTAATCACAGGTTCCACCATGGAAAGTGCAAAGAGAATACTCTTCAAAGAGCTTGAAATATCCACTCTGAGGATAATGAACCATTTTCCATGGGCTGTAAATCATGAGTCCTCAAGGAAAGCATAGATTGTTCTATCCAAAAGAAAAACAATTCAGGAAATTACCCATGAGAATAAATGAATCTGTTCTATAACATTCAGTAAACCAGTGGAATTACTTCTTTCTCCTTCACAACACTGTGTAATTGCTTTAGCTGTACACTGGCAATTCTTGAGATCTTTTCAGGAGGTGAGGAAGCAATTAAGACCTAAGGTTTCCCAGTGCAAAACACCTCTGCATTATGCAGCATATGTTGATTTTGATCAGGTTGATTTTGGATTTGCAAAGAAGATTGGATCAGGGCAGAAAACCTGGACGTTTTGTGGAACCCCTGAGTATGTTGCCCCTGAAGTCATTCTGAGTAAGGGCCATGACTTCAGTGTGGATTTTTGGTCCCTTGGGATTCTTGTGTATGAACTTCTTACTGGCAGGTAAGTGCCTCCTATTCCAAGTTTTTACCTCACTTGCTTGTTTTTAGAATTTTTTTCTAATTTATTTATTTTAAAAATAAACAGTTTAGGGTTTTTCCCATCAGCAAACAGAAATGACTTGCAAAATACTTCTTATTGCCTCTTATGCATGTTTTCCATCGTTTCAGAAACACCACAAAGCGTAGGACATATTCTCAATTCTGGTTTACCCATCCAAGGAAGGAGGCAGACAATGGCTATAAGTGGCTGGTGTATAGTTCCTTTACCTGATGATGCTTCCTGTGAGGAACAGCTGACAGCAGGCTGTTCTTTTCCCTGTTAGTGGATGATGGGATACAGTGGGGTTGATGAACTATAAGCAGGGCTCATTCTTTGCCTCCATACAACTTCCATGTCAACTCCTTATGAACGTTCAGCAGTAGTACAACATGAAGCTTCTCTGAGTTAGGCTGGCAGTCTGTCTCAGAGGGACACATATAATCATGCATTTTCCCTGGTACCTACAGGCAGCTTTTCAGCTTCAAACCTTTCTAATATCTTAAACAGACTGAAAGGCTGTAGGCTGTAAAACTAGGGAGGTGGGGGTTTTCCATGTTCTCAAACATATGCTTTGATGAGAAATGGCCACATCTGCTCTTGCCAGCCATCCCGTTTATCAGTGTTGCTTTCTTTTTCTAGCCCACCATTCTCTGGGGCAGATCAAATGATGACATATAATTTGATTCTCAAAGGCATTGAAAAGCTGGATTTTCCTAAGGTAATAACAAGGCGGCCTGAGGATTTGATCCGCAGACTCTGCAGGTAGGAGGTGCACTTTGTGGCAGAGCCTGAGTATAGATAGATGGAATGATTTAAGATCCAGTCTAGACTGTTGAATTCCTGACAATTTCATTTACAATTGTTCTGGTGCCTAGCATAGGCTGTTCTGATTATATTCAGTGCACTTGCACGTCTCTGACTGTGTGTCACACCTCATAGTCTGCAGACGTAGGCTCTGGGCTTTCTCTGTACCTGTGAATTATTTTTGAAACATATCTTAGGGGAAAGTTGTTAAGTCTGGGCTGAGGAAAGAGATAAAGAATTTAACTTTATTATCAAACACTGTGTTTTGAAAATTGCTCCCAAAATGACTTAGGCATGTAACTGCTTCAGAAAGGGTAGGATGCTTAAAAGACTGACTTAAGCCTGCTTGAAAATGTGCAAAAAGGTGGTATTTCAAAAGAGACAGCATAAAGCAGAAGCATTAGTGTATAGCAGCATGCATAACCTGTGGCTGGCAGTACCACTGACTTTGAACCCCCAGCTTCAGTGGAATTTCATCCATGGCACAAGAAACAGTATACACCATGGTTATGCAGTGGGATTGAAAGGATCTTTGTAACTGCCAATTTTGGTCTGCATCCTTTGTAACTGATGACCAGACCTACTGGCCAAGAAAAAGGAGTTGAGCAACTAAAATTCAACCAGTTGATTACTCACTGTGCTGCTCACAGTGTAGTGACACCACTGTGGCTTCCTGGAAGGTTTCTCCATCCTCAAAAGAAAGGAGTGCTGAGCAACACCTCATTAAGTTTCCTCATAAGACCACATGTTGTGTGCAAGCTTCGTCCCTGTGTAACTTAAATGCAAGCAGTTAGGACCTATAAATGCTCTTAAAAAAAAAAAAAATAAAAGAGAATACTTTAAAAAATAATCCTTATTCTTTTTTAAGGCAAAACCCTACAGAAAGATTAGGCAACCTGAGGAATGGAATTAATGACATTAAGAAGCATAGGTAAGTGAAAGAGGCTGCCAAGAAAATTTGGGGTTTAATTTGTCCAGTGAACCCATAAAGCTCCAGGCAGATTGCATCAGAGCGATCTCTGTTGCTATTGAGTGTATCTGTGACTAGGGCAGGCAACAATATAAATCCTCAGCATGATTATCTGAAACATCTTGTTATTTACTGGCTTTGTTGTGGGCTGTCCATGTAGGAGTTTAACTCAGTTCTCAGAGAAATTGATGCCAGTTCAGCATCTTTCAGACCTCCTAATAGTTGCTTTTGAAGAATGGCAGTTAAGAGTTCTGGAGTAATATTAGGGTTTCGTCTTCTTTCTTCTAATGAGGAAACCCCTCTTTGGATTAAACATTTCCTGCTTTTTCTTTTTATATGAGTTGTTTCTAAGCCCTGCCATTTGTGCTTGGTAAAAGAAGTGCTTTGTCTTTTCTACTTGTCTCCTCTCATACTGTTAAAAGAGGGTGGTAATCCAAAGGGGTGCATATCTTTGCATGGCTGTGCTTACGCGTATATTAACCTGCCTGTCATTTTGGCACCTCTATGCAGAGGAGATGCAATGCACCTAGTGGTCCTGAAGCTCCCCCTGCTACCACTCCCTTGTATGACAATGACAGTGCTCAAGTTTCCTCTTTTCAACAACTGTGTTATCACATGGGCAGAAGTTGTAATGAAAAAAAAGTCTTATAGCCCTTGTTCACATGTTTTTCAGCTGTTAACAGTATAGTGACAGAAAACAATCTTTCTCTTGGTCTCTCCCTGTCTCTCATTTCTTTTTAATCAGGTGGTTGAGTGGTTTTAACTGGGATGGTCTGAAAGTGAGGAAATTAATATCACCTTTAAAAAGAGAGGTATTGGCTTTGACTTTCAATATCATAATGTTTTAACTAACATAAAGGTGCTTCTCTACAAAGAAACAACTGATGGTGACAGCGAAATTTCCCAGAGGTGCATTTGAATTATTATAGCTCAACATTTTTAGTGGAATGAAAGAGAGACAGCAAGTGATACATCAATTAAATAATGGAAATATTATTCTGCCTGTGTACTTTGCATTAGATTTTCACCATTACTAGAATAAATAGTGTCTGGTCAGAAACAAATACTGAAAAGAGCTGTTTTCCTCAGTAGTGGACACATTATTAAAATGCACTGTTCACATTACTGTGCAGAGTGAAAATTCCTGTATTCTCTTATTATCAAGTTACAGCACATCATTGAATAAGCTTCCTATTTTAAACAGCCAGTTTCTCTGTGCCCTAAAATGAAAAAAAGATTGAGGGTGAAGAATTCAAAACTCACTTTGAATACAATTTGAAACAAAAAATAATTCCGAAGTCTGCTTTCAGCAGCTACCCCATGGGTGTTGATTTGGTCTTAAAACAAATCTGAATCAAAATTGTATGCAGTGTGGCCAATTTTCTTACTGACTTTATAGGGCTGTGGGCAAAATCTAGGATCTGGTAGTATTTGGGGAGTGGTTCTGTGTAAGGGTGCTAATGCCATTGTTCTGTTGTACAATTCCATTACTGGTGGTTTAGAATGAGGAATTGCATCCGTTGACAGAAATCATCCATAGCCTTTAATTCTGCCACTGGTAGCAATAATGCATAATCAACGGGGAGTATTTTCAAAAGTTACTTTCTGAAACAAAGTTCTGTTTGTGTTTTTAATGTCCTAGTTGTCTGGACCAACTGATTACAGCTACTTTGACAGCTATCCACCTGAAGAGGGAACCCCTCCAGATGAACTTTCAGGCTGGGACAAGGATTTCTGACGTTTTCTTCTTCCAGGGTATTTATAGGAACTCATAGGCACCAGTTCTAAAACTGCTCTCGTTTCTTGCTTAAAATGCAATTACTCGAGGTTTGTAACAAACAAAATATTCCTTGAAGGACATAAAACAGTACAGCAGAACTTGCTTGGATAGTGTAACAAAATCCGTGTGCATCTCTTTGTAAGAAGGGCATGCATTCAGTCCGCAGTTGTAACCTGAAGGTTTTTTGATACACACCGTTTCTGTGAACATTTTCAGACACTATGGATCAGAGGTATGGTTTTGTCACTGGAATTACCACTAGCTAATATTTTGATATTAACAAGGTTACCATATGTCTTTATTTTGAATGGAGAGGATGAGTATTGGAAGCAGATAACTCTGTGGCAATTGCCAGCAGCTGACAGGCATGTATTTTTCACTTTATCTTACATCTGCTGTGTGTTTTGCTTTTTCCCATAATGGCCAATATTGCATTGATCCAGAAACATGTAGAAAAGAGACTTCTACTGCAAGGTTGATTTGGTCTGCTGCTGCAGCTTAAAGGGTCCAGCTGTGGAAGCTGCCTCTCAGTCTAGTTTTGCACCAGGTTGAATGTATGAGTAATGTTAAATGAAGATACGGTGAGAAACAAGGTATATATATATGACAGAAGTTTCCTGGAGAAGCAGACTGTGGTATGTTTTTCCCTCACTGCTTCAAAAAGCCATGTCTATTTCTCAGGACTTATCCAAGCCGGGCAATTGAGGAACTGCCATAGGGGTTCCATGGTTTGTTCATTAGTTACAGTTAGCTTTTACTGCTGGGTGGCCATTGCTTTGACAGCAAATCAGTTTTTTATATAACATTCAGTGAACTAAAGGCAGTGGAATAGTCTCAATTTAATTCAATGAAGGTCGGATTTAGCCCTGTTTTGTTTCCCTGCCTGGTTGTAAACTGCTGTGGAAACTTGCAGCCAGCAAAACCTGTGCAAAATGGTCATCAGCATACAGTCCGACAGGGAGGAGCAGAGGCTGTAAGCTGGGACTGCAGGTCCTTTAAACACTTGCAACTAACTCTGTTGAAGAAGAACCAAGTTCTTTTCAGGATTTAGACACGCACTAGACCTTAGGTATGTGTGTTTCTCTGTGTCTGTCTTTCTCTCATAAATATTTTCATTAGAGTGAAAATAATGTGTCAGTTTTATAAAAAGCCTTTACATGTATTTTTCCATTGAACTTATTAGGTAGCTTGCTTCTACATATACATAAAATTGTTGTGTGTATACTTGTATTTCTTTTTTAAGTGAAGAAGTGGCCATATGATCAGTTCAATGCAGTTAGCATTAAGTCTGTGTAGCTGTAGGGTATGTTTTCTTTATAAAGCTTGTTTAATTTGCAGTGTGTACAGAAAAGAAAAGGAAGCTTACAGTGCAAAGGGCAGGACATCAGTTTTTTACAATCTCATTCCATACTGCAGTCTGGATTCTTAGCCCTGAATTATACTTCTTGTCCATATGATTCTGAAGAGACTGAGGCAGAAAAGATTACTCTGGCGAGAGAATCACTGATGTGATTTCCTGCAGCATGTACCCCATTATGTTTTCCCAGTGGATGTTGAGAAAATTAATGTATAAGAAGCTACAATAAATGAGGTTCAGTTTTGTATTTATGCAGACTTCCCATGTGCTTTTGATTAATTTTGTTTCTGGCATGTGTGCAGTTGACTGAGATGAAGTCTTCCAGAAACAGAAATAGAGGCGGATACAGCTGGTACAGGCTAAACGTTCTTTGACCTAACCTAAACTGTCTTTGACAGATGTACTTCAGATTTCAACTTGGCACCAGTGGAGTTACGCTGTTGTAAAACAAGGACAAATAAGCAATTCAGGCTCAAGTAGTTTCACAGTACTGATTATGGAGAATTGAATGGACAGTTATGATGACGATGATCAGATTATGCTTATTGTTGTTTTTTCTAATTTAAGGTCAGTGAAAAACAGATTTTGACGTTCAGGTTTTAGGCATGTTACGGCTATGTTAGTAATTGAGTTCTGCCCTTGGAATGCTTATCTGTGTTTTGCCTTTCTGTCTCATCAGCTTTGCTTTTATTGTGTGACTGCCTCAGAAACTCAGCTATAGCTGCTCTTTCAGGCCTTAAGAAGGGTGATAAGGGGTTTTGAGCACCTCCCATATGAAGTCAGGCTGAGAAAGTTGGGGCTGTTGAGCCTGGAGAAGAGAATCTGCATGGAGACCTCATAGCAGCCTTCCAGTATCTAAAGGGGGCCTACAGGGATACTGAAGAGGGACTATTCGTTAGGGAATTTAGTGGTAGGACAAGGGGTAATGGGTTCAAAATTAAACAAGGGAAGTTCAGGTTAGATATAAGGAAGAATTCTTGTTCTTTACTGTGAGGGTGGTGAGGCACTGGAGTGGGTTGCCCAAGGAAGTGGTAAATGCTTCACTCCTGGCAATGTTCAAGGGCAGGTTGGACAGAGCCTTGGGTAACATGGTCTAGAGTGAGGCTGGAACTAGATGGTCTTAAGGTCCTTTCCAACCCTAACCATTCTATTATTCCATGAATGCATCATCTGTTAACAGAAAGGGGAAGAAGTAACCTCAGTGCCCCAGATGTTTGAATTCATACTTAAAGGGGTGCAGGGTAGATGTTAGTGTAAGCGTGCAAGATTTTTGCACAGAATGAGAGGAAACAGCTGTCCTCACATTTAAAGAATCTCTGTGATTTCAGGCAGGATTCAGTAGGTCTCACTTGCAATGAAAAAGCATCTAAGATCCCTTTCTCCTCCCACTACTCAACAAGCGATAGAATCATAGAATCCTAGAATAGTTAGGGTTGGAAAGGACCTTAAGATCATCAAGTTCCAACCCCCCTGCCATGGGCAGGGACATCTCACACTAAACCATCTTACCCAAGGCTTCATCCAACCTGGCCTTAAACACTGCCAGGGATGGAGCATTCACAACCTCTCTGGGCAACCCATTCCAGTGCCTCACCACCCTAACAGGAAAGAATTTCCTCCTTATATCCAATCTAAACTTCCTCTGTTTAAGTTTGAACCCATTACCCCTTGTCCTACCACTACAGTCCCTAATAATCCCTATAGCATCCCTATAGGCCCCCTTCAGATACTGGAAGGCTGCTATGAGGTCTCCACGCAGCCTGCTCTTCTCCAGGTTGAACAGCCCCAACTTTCTCAGCCTGTCTTCATACGGGAGGTGCTCCAGTCCCCTGATCATCCTCGTGGCCCTTCTCTGGACTTGTTCCAACAGCTCCATGTCCTTTTGATGTTGAGAACACCAGAACTGCACACAATACTCCAGGTGAGGTCTCACAAGAGCAGAGTAAAGGGGCAGGATCACCTCCTTCGAACTGCTGGTCACGGTCCTCTTGATGCAGCCCAGCATACGGTTGGCTTTCTGGGCTGTGAGCACACACTGAAGCTGGCTCATGTTCATTTTCTCATCAACCAACACCCCCAAGTCCTTCTCCACAGGGCTGCTCTGAATCTCTTCTTTGCCCAACCTGTAGCTGTGCCTGGGATTGCTCCAACCCAGGTGTATGACCTTGCACTTGCCATGGTTAAACTTCATGAGGTTGGCATCGGTTCACCTCACAAGCGTGTCGAGGTCCCTCTGGATGGCATTCCTTCCCTCCAGGGTACCAACTGAACCACACAGCTTGGTGTCATCGGCAAACTTGCTGAGGGCGCACTCAATCCCACTGTCCATGTCAGCGACAAAGATTCTAAACAAGACCGGTCCCAGCACCGATCCCTGAGGGACACCACTCGTTACTGGTCTCCAGCCAGACATTGAGCCATTGACCACAACTCTTTGTGTGCAGCCATCCAGCCAGTTCTTTATCCACTGAGTGGTCCATCCATCAAATTGATGTCTCTCCAATTTAGAGACAAGGATGTCATGTGGGACAGTGTCGAACGCTTTACACAAGTCCAGGTAGATGACATCCACTGCTCTACCCCTGTCCATCAGTTCTGTAGCCCCATCATAGAAGGCCACCAAATTGGTCAGGCAGGATTTCCCCTTAGTGAAAGCCATGCTGGCTGTCACCAAGCACCTTGTTGATTTTCATGTGCCTTAGCATGCCTTCCAGGAGAATCTGCTCCAGGATTTTGGCAGGCACAGAGGTGAGACTGACTGCTCTGTAGTTCCTTGGGTCATCCGTTTTCCCCTTCTTGAAAATGGGGGTTATATTTCCCTTTTTTCCGATCGTTGGGAACTTCACCTGACTGCCATGATTTTTCAAATATGATGGACAGTAGCTTAGCAACTTCATTCACCAGCTCCTTCAGGACCCACAGATGGATTTCATAAAAGACTATGACAACTGCTCAACAGTAGACAAAATGTTTTCTAAATCAGAATAGTCCAAGATACAGAAAACTGTTCCTTTACTTTTGTGCTTACCATTATCCCCACTGAGTCACCCAAGCCCATGCAATTCCTTGGCCATTAAAGTTCTGAGCATTATTACATGCTTTGATGCAGAGCTAAGTATGAGACTTGTTCTGTGCAGTGCCCAGCAACATCTTGCAAAACTCAGAG